>NW_021963157.1:0-168555 GCF_901765095.1 Microcaecilia unicolor | reverse complement strand
AAGTTTTCGCCTGCCCTAATGCTGGAAAACTGCCGGAAAGCTAATGACAGGTCTGTACCTGCGTTAGGGCTGTCCAACTAAAATCTTCAATGTAAAATAACCCCCAAAAAAGCGAGGGGGGCAAAAACGCGCGTCAGGGGTCCTTTGACGACGCCTGAGGTCGCTGCTTCTCCCGCTCCCCTGCATCAATCTAAAAGTGAAAAAAAAAAAAGGATCGGGAGGGGGCAAAGGCGCTTGTCAGGAGCGTCCTTTATGGATGGCCTTGCCCCCCCCCCCCACCCGAGGTCGCCGCTACTCCCCACTTCCCCCCCCCCCCCCAAATAAACAAAACTCAAAACTTTAGCAGCCCCGGGCCCCCCTTCCTTTCTCTCAACTCTTTCACCCCACAGCTCCGCCTCCGCCTCTTGCCACCCTCCGCCCCCGTGCCCCGCCCTGAGGTCGTCGCCGCCGCTCCCCCTTCCACCGGTCCCCCCGCCTCCTTACCGGGCCTGCGCAGCTCCTCTCACCTCTTTGTGAAGGCGCTGCACAGGCAAGAAAACAGCTGATGCCTCTAGTCTTCGCGTCTCTCCTCCTGGGCCCGCCCCCGTCTGACGTTTGGGGTTTTTTTTTTGGGGGGGGGGGTTACTTTAGGGGCTGATTACCGACGGGGATTACACCAGTTTGATGTATTGTACTTTACAATACCGCACTGAACATGTGCAACTTGTTTTTTTGGTGCATTGTTCGTTTTTTAAAATTCATTAAGGACTTTTACGTTTTTGATTTTTAATGTTTGGATGATGCATCTGGGCCTAAGTCTACCTCTGATGGGAAGAAGAAAATATAAAAAAGTATATAACAGTAATAATTTATTAAGTTTTGTATAACACAGGAAATTTGGATTACTGATAATATGTTGTATTTAGTGGGCATTTATTGAATAAATATATTATCTGCCATCAATTAAGAAGAAAACAGACACTAAACAACAGATTGATACAGGAGCAGTGGCTTTAAATGTTTCACAGATTTTGGAAACGTCTGACTCAGAAATTAAAGAGCTCACAATGCTGATGGTGACTTTTGCCTTGAAAACTGATAGAGACCTGGTTTTGTACCTTTCTTTAATATAAGGAAACTTTATTTATGGATAATGAAATAAGAATTTACCCAGCTATTGTGAGGGAGACTCAGAAACGTAGAAGAGACTTTCTATTGATATGACCTGCAGTTCTGCAGTTAGGAGCGCTTTTCTTTTTAAAATTTCTAAGTAAATGTATTGTTAAATATAGGTCCAACAAATATGTTTTTCTTTCCTGGCTGCTAATAGAAAGGTTGGTTAAGCTTAATGCAGACCACCATTAGATTAGAGATATTGCTTGGCTTAAATATTATTGGAAAATAAAAACTGCTCTCACTCACCGTATTATGGTTCTTTTCTCAATGTATCTCTTAGCTAGTATTTCCTTAGCCATAGTGATTGACTTCACTCCCCATTTATGGTGGACTTCAGTAGTTTAATCCTAAAGCAGAAATGTTTTTTTCTTTTGCTGATTTTCTGTAAGATTTTTCTTTATTTATATTATGTCTATGGATTTAAGAACTGTTCTGTACAAGCATGTTTTGCTTGGTTATTTAAGTTTGTAATTCATAATTTAAATAGCAATTTAAAAAACACATGGGCATTAAACAAGGAAACAATTGAAATGCAGCCTCAAAAAGGTAGATTTTAGCCTGAAACTATATAGGGTCGATGACAGAGCATGACATACCAACTCAGGAAGTCTATTCTGTGAACTAAGAATTATCCCCAGAAGAAATCCATCACACCTGGATGCCAGTGTGAGGCAGCACCCTGCATGACTGTGTATTAACCAGAATTAAGATTGGATCCTGGGCATCAATGGAGACAAAAATATATGGGAGGATTTTCTAAAGCCTTCAGTCCTTTCCAGCTAGTAGGTGGCAACTTTTTTACAGTCCATGAAGCTAAGAACTATTTTTCTATTATAAGCACATATAAGTATTGCCATACTGGGAAAGACCAAAGGTCCATCAAGCCCAGCATCCTGTTTCCAACAGTGGCCAATCCAGGTCACAAATACTGGCAAGATCCCAAAAAAGTACAAAACATTCTATACTGCTTATCCAGAAATAGTGGATTCTCCCCAAGTCCATTTAATAATGGTCTTTGGACTTCTTCTTAGGAAGCCGTCCAAACCTTTTTAAACTCCCCTAACCACCTTTACCACAATCTCTGGCAACAAATTCCAAAGTTTAATTACACATTGAGTGAAGAAATATTTCCTCTAATTTGTTTTTAAATTTACTACATCGTAGCTTCATCGCATGCCCCCTAGTCCTAGTATTTTGGAAAACGTAAAAAGACGCTTCACATCTACCTGTTCAACTCCACTCATTATTTTATAGACCTCTATCATATCTCCCCTCAACCGCCTTTTCTCCAAGCTGAAGAGCCCTAGCCGCTTTAGCCTTTCCTCATAGTCCATCCCCTTTATCATTTTCGTCACCCTTCGCCGCACCTTTTCTAAATCTACTATACTTGAGATACGGCGACTAGAATTGGACACAATATTCTAGGTGCAGTCGCACCATGGTGCGATACGAAGACATTATAACATCCTCATTTTTGTTTTCCATTCCTTTCCTAATAATACCTAACATTCTATTTACTTTCTTAGCCGCAGAAGCACACTGAGCAGAAGGTTTCAATGTATCATCAACGCGATACCTAGATCCCTTTTCTTGTCTGTAACCTCCTAACGTGGAGCCTTGCATGACGTAGCTATAATTCGGGTTCCTCTTTCCCACATGCATCGCTTTTGCACTTGCTCACATTAAACGTCAATCTGCCATTAGACGCCAGTCTCATAAGGTCCTCTTGTAATTTTTCACAATCCTCCCGCGATTTAACCACTTTGAATAACTTTGTGTCATCAGCAAATTTAATTACCTCACTAGTTACTCCCATCTCTAGGTCATTTATAAATAGGTTAAAAACAGCTGTCCCAGCACAGACCCCTGGGGAACCCCACTAACTACCCTTCTCCATTGAGAATATTACAGGTGCAAGAAGGGAAATTTGCAGAAAGATTATTTAAATTGTGAAGGTAAATTCTAATGATGCTTCATGTATGTATCAACAGTCATTAAGGCTACTTGTGACCAAGTGAGATTGGTTTATAGCACTGGTGGTGACATTTAAGCCCTCCAAGGTAGAAGTACAGAAGATAGAATACTATCCGTTTGCACATTACAGTCCTCAAGAAAAATGGATGTTATATCATTAAAGTGCACAAGAGCACTGTAGATGCCATTTCATACACTATTTCCTATGCTAGGAATACCCTGCCAATTGCTGATTTGGCACATTTTCTACCTGTTAAAATGTAGTTGTTCCTTGCAGCATAAGGTGTAGGTAGATGGTAACAGACAAGAAGAGCTGCAGCTGGGGAGTGACAGGAGAATACAGTGATAGGTTGCATTTTGGTATGGATTTATCTGTATTCCACGATGTTGAGACTAGAAAGAAAGGCAGATGACACCAGGATAGAGAATGCACACTACCTCTGGGAGCTGAAAACACCAGCACCAGAAGAATAACTTTTATAAGTCAGGTAGTAAAACTCATATCAGTTAAGCACCTGGAAAGACTTATCGGCTGGATAAGAACTGTGCTGACCCATGACATCTTAAGGTCTTGGATGGGAGATTTCACATGCAAAAACTGACATGAAATTTCTTCTCCTATAATTATGGAAGTGTCAATAAAGGATATATTAATTATAATGGAGCTGGATTTTAAGTGGGACAGGACATTTAATCCACTCCAAATCAAAGATTAGAACACAATAACATAAGCGTTGACATACTGGGACAGACCGAAGGTCCAACAAGATCCTGTTTCCTGATTCTCTTATTTGAAGACGTATGTAATAGAAAGAATTGAAATACAAAACAATCTGGCAAGTTCTGCCATTTCAGAAGCCAGGCCCTGAACCACTGCTTTGGAATTCTCTCGCTTGGGATTTACGGGAAGTTAGAAATCATAACTTATTCAGGAAAAAATTGAAGACCTGGCTCTCCCCCAGTTTGCCTGTGAACTTTTTGATTTGAATGGTGGGAAAATTGTTTAATTAGATTAAATATTTTCTTTTTAACTTAAAATCAGAGTGGCTAGAGTTTCAGCGTCATCAGAAGAAAACAGTCATCAATACGGCAAAAGAGGGTTAAGTGTTATCTCGCATAGATTTTTGTTTTTATTATAACCCAACTTAAACTCATCTGAAGAAAATACAGATATAAATGTATTGTTTTAATTTATAACAAAGATGTGGTCTACCTGCTAATTTTCCTTCATTGAGTCCTATCAGAGCAGTCTATAAGCAGTGTGTTATGCCCATCAACCACCAGATGGAGACAGAGAACCAAGACTGCAAGCTGTGCCTTGTGTAGGGCACCATTTAGAACCTGCTCTTCAATATATCTATAGCAAAACATGATAGAATTTCTCCCTAAGCCCCTCTTAAAAGGTTGGAATCCAGGGCTTCAACCAATAAAGTAAACACAGAAAATCTGAAATGAATTCCAGTCATAATCTTTCCCGGATGAATTAAAATATGAATGCTCAGTACTTCAAAGATGGACCCTGGACCCCCTCCGAAGGGACACCACCTTGTAAGTGGTGGAGGGGCTTCTGTGTTTCAATGACTCAGAGGGCTATGCTATAGGGTTACCCATATCAGACAGGCCTCTGAGGAGAAACCAGACAAATAGTGTCCCAACCTGGAGGATCCAAGATGGCGTCGAGGGAGGACGTACACTAGTTGAGTTCCCGTTTTACACCAGAATGCCTGAAGAAGAAGGCGCGCTCCCCAGAGAATGGGGAAGAGAAAGGGCAAAGCCGTGGTGCTGTCCTCCTCGAACACGGCTGGGGTTCCCACCACTTCTCAGTCTATTTTGGAGAGATTCAGGGTCATAACGTCGGGAATATCGGTTCTTGCTTCGGGGAACAGCAAGGCTTTATTGACGAATCTCAGTGGAGGGAGTGACTTTGAGTCCCTCTGTTGGCACGACCCCTCCAAAACCCAGAAATAGTAATGCTTCGCTATGGAGGTCAATAATGGAAACGCCCGAAGTGGGTTAGGATTTTCATGTGACCCGAGGAGGTCCTGGCGCAGCATGGACTCCGGATAATAAACCAACTGGGGGATTGGAGAGTGAGCACTTCCCCCCGAAGATATCTGGAGCGGTTTCTGTGGAGAAATTGGACTTGGTGAAGCCAATAATGTCATAATGGACATACTATAGGAACTGCAGCAGAATGTGAATAACTCTCTTCTTCAGATGTTTAAAATTTTTCACTATGTGAGTTACAGAATTTATATTAATACTTATCTAACAAAGTGGAAGTCCAAGATATAAAAATAGAGACTTTGATTACGGAAATGGTTTCTCTATGAAAATCAGATAATTTGATAATGAAGAATAGTTATCCTTCTTGTAAAAATTGGAATTTCTGGAGAACCAATTAAGGGAAAATAACTTGAGAATGATAAATTTATCTATAATATCCTATATATCAGCCACTGAATTCTTGAAGAAATATTTCTCTGATACTTTGCTAATACCTTCTGATAGCCACCTTTTGGTGACTAAAATTATATTTCCTTTAAAATCATCTTTATCAGAGAAAAGAGATGTAAGTTTAATTGACATTTTGGAAAATTCAGAAGTTATAGATAGAGTTATATTATTAGTGACTTTCGTCTTTGATTTAGACAGGAACAATGTTTTGAAATTGTATTTCCGATACATGGTTGATAGTTTTTTGGGTTCAAAGATGAATATATTTCCTGACACATCAAGGGAATCGCAGACTGGGAGGTGTGAAGTCTTGGCTTTTAAGCCAGGAATCATTGCCCTAGGTGGGACCTTCCTAGCGCGATTCCCTTGTAAGTGTTTTATTTCCTTATTACTTATTTGTTTGAACCTAAGAAATTATAAGAGTTTGTGGAAACAGATGAAGAATCTTCTGCAGCAACTTCCTTTAGTTACCACTGCACCGGCTGCAATAACCGATTAACCTTCCTCCCTCAGAAAATTTGAAGTGTAAGATCAACCATTTTGAGTTTTTCTTATTTTCTTTAAGATAGTTTTCCTGATCTTGGATCTTCCAATTGTGGACAATTATGTAAATATATATTGTTGAGAGAAAATGTTTTCCTTTTTATATTAATTTCTGTATTTCCTTACATTTATGTGATAAATGTGAATGTAATTAAGTAAAATGATAAATAAAATAAAATAAAAAAAGATGGACCCTGGACTGGTCTGGAAGGAATCAAGGAAAGAAAATTAGCAGGTAGGACCAAATTTTATCTTTATCATTCAAAGACCAGTCCATAACTAGTGGGATGTAATAAAAAAAAAACCCTTAGAACTGGATGATTCTGAAAGTACTGTTCTAAGCTCTCCTGCCCCAAAAACTGCTTCTTTTCTTGCCTCTGTGTTTTGCAATAATTGCAACCTAGTCTTAATTGCTACAGAAATGAAAGAGTGAAGAGCATTACAATAGTGTAAATATGACAGAATAAAAATCTTGAACCGGTAAGTGAAAATGTGCTTCAAAAAACAAAGATCTGATTGCATAAAGTTGATGAAGTTTCAAAAACACTCTTGACTACTGCATTTACTTGGATAAAGACAGTGTGGCATCCAGCATAATCTCCAAAATTCTGATTACTCAACACATGAGATACCCATAATTCAAATGCAATAGATCAGGTACAGGCTCTGTACGATTTCTTAACCATAACAATGTAATTTTCTCTCTGTTTAATTTCAGAAACGGGTAAAACAAGAATTTTCTACCTTTCGTCATATGTTGTTACCTTATTCACAGTTTGGTTCCGATCTGTCAGTACAAGAATAAGACGTAAAATGTCATTGGCACAGGAATATATTAATGTACCTGTCATCATTAGTTCCCTTCAACTGAGCTCATATAAATATTAAGTAGGGCTGTGCTTTGATTAAATTTTTAATCACAATTACTTGCGTAATTAAGGATTATTTACTTATGTGTTGCCTAATGCTGCTCCTTGTGACTCTAGGTGAGTTACTTAATCTTCCATTCCCTCAGGTACAAAATAACTACCTATATATAACACGTAAACTGCTTTGATTTTAACCACAGAAAGGTAGTATAATCTCCCTCCCTCTGAAGCTTTTCCTCAGGCCCGTCCTGCTTCCTCTAACATCATTTCCTGTTTCTGCATGGATGGGATGGGTTGGAGGAAAAGCTTCAGGTGCAATGCTACTGTTGCTAGGGACCAACAGAAGATCATCTTTAAGATAGACCAACGTGGGGGGGGGGGGTGATAGTGAATCACGAGTGGTGGGGAAAAAATGCCAGATCGTGCCAAGAACAGGGGTTGGGAGTAGAAGACAGCAGAAGAGATGTTTGGAGGAGACAGGAGATACTGCAACGTAAAACATTTTAAAAAAATCACAATTACATTTTCTTTAATCATAATAACTAATGCATTGATCACACTACGATTAACTTGCAGCCCTAATATTAAATAGTATAGGAAAAAGTGAAGACCTCTTAGGTACTCCACTAATAGATTTCCACAATGATGACAACTTTTTGTTCATTTAAACTTGCTATGGCTCATTAAGCAAAAACCTTTTAAAGCACTTCAAAACTAGTCCAGATATGTTGATTTAACCAGTAAGCAATCAAGATCCACAGCACAGACAAGAATTAGAAAAAAAAAAACACAAAAATCTAATTACATAATAGCATCTAATACATAAAACCATATAAGGGGAGGGAAAAAATATATCAGTATACCAGCTGCACCATAACTATACCACACACAAAGGCAAGAACATTATGCCTCATTAGGGAATATCTGAAAGAAATAAAATGCCTTTGAGATTTAAATTTTTGGGAAAAATAATTCTTGTCTGAGGTAAAGGGGAAATTTATTCCACAGTGGAGCAACAACTGAAAAAAAAAAAAAAAAAAAAGATTTACCTGGAAAAATCCAATCCTATTTTATAGTGTATGTGGTGGTGGTGGTGGTGGTGGCAAGGGGGGGGGTGGGATATATAATAGATGTTGGTGAGCTGAATGAAATACCCAAGATGGAAAAAACAGTATCAAAGCATTAAAAAGAAACAATGGAACTCGAGACCAGAATACTTGATGAGTAATGCTCATAATCTTAAAAGGAATGCAATAAACAAGTGGAAGCCAATATTCAGCCCTTAAGAGGTACGTAACATTATCAAACTTGTATTTATTACACAAATTACTTCCCTTAAAATTCTGTTTAAGTTGAAATGTTCTCACATGATAAGTAATAATCCCATGGTAAAGAGTTGCAAGAATTCTATTTTCAGATTTAAAAAGTCAACAGTAAAGTCTGCAGAGACTGCAAAATCAAGAAAAGAACGTTTGGAATGGATCTGTTTAAGTGAATAAAAGTATTTCCTGATCACATTTGATATTTGCAAATGGAAAATAAGGGCATGATCCACCCCAACTCCTAGAACCTTTACTAACTATTTGAAGTGAAACTCAGATACCACTTTAGGGAGGAATTTGGAGCAGGTTCGGAGAACAACCCTGTCGTAGTAGAACCTGGTGTAAGGCGGGTCTGCCACAAGGGCTTGAAGTTCGCTTACTCTTCTGGCAGAAGTAAGTGCTATTAAGAACAACACCTTATACATGAGGAACTTCAGAGTACAAGAATGAAGTGCTTCATATGGAGGTTTCATGAGAGCTGCGAGGATCACATTTAAATCCCACACCACCAGAGGTAGTTGTATGAAATAAACCTTTCATGAATCTAACTATCAAGGGATGAACAGAAACAGGCTTATCAACCCTAGTAAAAAGCGCTAATGGCACTCAAGTGTATTCTGAGTGAGTTAGTTTGTATGAGACATCCGGACTGCACTGGAGGGATCCTTACATTCAGGCTGAATGTAATATCTGATGCCAGGGAACACTTTGGTCCAACTCTTCCAGGGCAGTTTCATGCAGCAATTCTCCAGACAATTGAGCAGAAGACTGTCTGCATGCCACAAAAGAGTCCATAGGTCCCAAAGCAGGGGTGGTAGGGCTCTCTGATGAACAGATCCTCACTCAACCATTTTCCTTCCCATAGAAAGATAAAGGTAAAAGGCAAAAGAGAGCACAAAAATGATAAGCCAGTCTGCCACCATCTTGATCCTGCTCTTTTCCTATCACACGTATGCTCTCTTCAGGGAAATTTCCAATACCACTGACTCCTGCTTAAGTTGTATACGCTCATGTCCAAGCACTGGGAAGACTTGAGGTTCTAGGCATTTAGAGATTATTCCCAAATCTTCAACTGGACATCCCTGTAAGGCTTGATGAACTGGTTTCTCTGATGCATTCACAGACTGCAATATTGAGTTTTCTAGCACTCTGAGCAACTTGATACTAGTGTTCTTGTTAGCATCTATAATATTTAGGACAAGAGGAATCTTCTGCCTGCTCCTCTAACTAGGGTAAGACATTTTGCATCTTGGCCTTGACCTAAGAGAAGGAGAAGCCTAGTGGTTAGTGCAGTGGACTTTGATCCTGGGAAACTGAGTTCGATTCCCACTGCAGCTCCTTGTGACTCTGGGCAAGTCACTTAACCCTCTCATTGCCTCTGGTACAAAATAAGTACCTGAATGTATGTAAACCGCTTTGAATGTAGTTGCAAAAACCTCAGAAAGGTGGTATATCAAGTCCCATTTCCCTTCTTCAACAACAGTGTTATGGGAAACAAGAATTTGGCAGATTTCAAGTTGATTCATTGTCATAAAGATATGATGTACAGTGGTGATCTCAAGATCCCCTGACATGATCCAAGCATGGTGGACAATATGGATTTGGTAATGACCTAGAAGCTGTTCTCTGAATTTCTGTTGTACATCCTTATTTGAAGAGGAGCTGAAATGCCCTTCATCTGGGCAAGAAGGGTGGGGTTGCTGCCTCAAAAGTCTGATTTTTCATGAATGATCCGCTAGAGCAGCTGTTAACATGATAGTGGATAAGCCCTGGAGCTGTTTGTTAGACAGCTTCTCTATGTAGGGCAAGCATGAAACTGTGCCCAGGCAATACTTTAGTGTTCTGCGATGGTCAAGAACTATTTTCTGTGGATTTTAGTTTGGAAGGCTAAGTCCTTCTGTGGATTTCTTCCCAGAAGCCCTGGACTGAACAATGTTAACTGCACTGAGAGGCTGCAAGGCAGGTGGCTGACATTTCATGTCCTCTCATAATTTCATTCTGTTATTTCTGCTTCTAATTTGGCAATCTCAGGGGCAGTAGAGTGTGCTACAGCTTATCTTCTCTCTAGTCCTAGAACAGAGGCCAACCCAGCAGTTCTGTGTGAGCAGCGCAGTGCTGATAAGCAGAAAAGTTAAATAATATCTGCAGGTGGTTAGGTGCACTGTTCACCTTTCTTACTGCACGATTTCACAAAACAGAAGGAAATGTACAGCACAAGCACCAAGCCCCCCTTTCACCCTCCCTCTTCCTGAAAATTAATTAAAAGGTAATAGTTCATGTTGCTCATGTTTGATCTATCTTACTGTACACGCCTTGAGTGAATTCCTTCAAAAAGGAGGTAAATAAATCCTAATAATGATAAAATATACTACTGTCTACGAAGCTGTGTGATCAGAGAAGTCACATACAGGTGAAGGTCGGTGCAAGCTTTCCATCTCCTGTGTGCTAACAGCTGGGGGAGATGCGGGGGAGATGCAGGGGAGATGAGGGTGGTGAGAGATGATGGGAACATGGGAGCTTGAGGCAATGGAGAAAAAAAATATATTATTTTTTTTAATGAGAATATGACAGGACCATGAACCTTTTTCTTTGTAGGCAGTGAGATTAGAAGTTTACCAAGAATGTGTATAATTAGGAAACCAGGAAACATACTTTTTGTGTTTTATTTTCAAGCATGCAAAAGAACGACATACTACAGAACCAGCTTCTTTGAGCTAAGGAAAAATAGTACATAAGGCCCCTGACAAGGAAGGGCAGGGAGCACTGACAGTCTCATTGCTGATGGTGAACCAACAGCTTTGATAGGTGTCTTTCTGAGCTGGCTTTACCGTTTGATTGTGTATCCCATTTACCTCAGTTCATTTTGCCACAAATAGTTACTTATTTTCTTTACTAATTTTTGTAAAATAAGCATTACTAATGCGAGAATATCTTCTTGTTTGTAGTGTTCTTTAGTGAATCACTTATGAGGTCGGTATTTTATTCCAAGAAGTACAGCTGGGGTAGTGTGTGAGGAGAACCAGAGACCGGACCCAGCTGGGAGGTTCTTGTTCTGATCTGACACGCACATGTCTCCCCTGATTTTTATTTGAGGAGGAGCAAGACTGATGTACAAATGAGGCAGGCAGAAATCCCAGTGCACAGGGGGGGGTAGAACAGTTGGCTGTATGGCCCCAGGCAATATGAAGAACTCCCTTTGTTTTCTCCTCCTCGTTTTGTTGATGCTGTTTGAAGGAAGTGAGGTGTATCCCAACAGCATAGTCAGCATGTGCAGTTTTCCCAAAGAAAAGTCTTATCCTGTGAGTAACATGTCAAAGCCCACTATGGTGGGGTGTGGGGAGCAGAGAATTTAAGGAAGTGAAGTGTATCCCAACAGTGTATCGTTGAAGATAAGTTGAAACCCTCTGCTCAGTGTGCTGCAGTGGCTAAGAAAGCAAATAGAATGTTAGGTATTATTAGGAAAGTAATAGAAAACAAAAATGAGGACTTTAAATGGCTTTGTATCGATCCATGGTGCGACCGCACCTTCAATATTGTGTTCAATTCTGGTCGCGGCATCTCAAAAAAGATATAGTGGAATTAGAAAAGGTACAGAGAAGGGCAACGAAAATGATAAAGGGGATTGGACAACTTCCCTATGAGGAAAGGCTGAAGCGGCTAGGGCTCTTCGGCCGGGAGAAAAGATGGCTGAGGAGAGATATGATAGAGGTCTATAAAATAATGAGTGGAGTGGAACGGGTAGACGTGAATCATTTGTTTACGCTTTCCAAAAATACTAGGACTATGGGGAATGCATTGAAGCTACAAAATAGTAAATTTAAAACAAATCGGAGAAAATTTTTCTTCACTCAACATGTAATTAAACTCTGGAATTCATTGCCAGAGAATGTGGTAAAGGCAGTTAGCTTAGCAGGGTTTAAAAAAGGTTTGGACGGTTTCCTAAAGGAAAAGCCCATAGACCATTATTAAAATGACATGGGGAAAATCCACTGCTTATTTCTAGAATAAGCAGCATAAAATGTATTGAACTTTTTGGGGATCTTGCCAGGTATTTGTCACCTGGATTGGCCACTGTTAGAAACAGGATGCTGGGCTTGATGGACCTTTGGTCTGTCCCAGTGTGGCAATACTTGTGTACTTAACAGTATAGTCAGCCTGTGCAGTTTTCCCCACAGAAAAGCCTTCTCCTGTGGGTAACATGTCAGAGCCCACTATGTTGGGGTGGGATGGAGAGCAGTTTTACTTTTCTGCAGTTGCATACTTACCAGACTTTTATCAGGTTGCTGATGGCATACTGGAGTCCCTGGAGCGCAGGTCACATACTTTCTCCTCCTTTGTGTGTAGGAAGCAAAGGGAAAGCTTTGCCTGAACTACGAAGAGTTTGTCTGGAGTGTGAGCTATCAGATGATATCACACAAAGTATACCTGCATATCCCTTGCTTATCCACAGAGAACACATTTATTTCAAAGCCATGAAACAAAAAAATGTAGACAGATAAAGAAAATCTACTAATGAAACCCCTAAAAGAAGCAACAAAAGCTGAGGCAAAGTGAGGTTATTGTGGGTGAAGTGTAGCACTGTTCCATGCTTCAAACCAAACTCTGCTTTGAGCCTTGTGCCAGTTCATTCCATGCCCATGGTGGGAGATAAGATCAAGAGGAAGAGAACCTTCGACACTCCAGAACTTCACTAATCCTTACCTGTTTCCTGCCACATCCAGGACATGAAGTTCGGTGGCATCAGCCAGCTCAGCAGGCAAGCATGTCAAGCAGTTGTCTCGTAGGGACAGCACATTCAGGTTACTACAGTTGCCGATTTCCACCGGCAGTAAGGTCAGGCGGTTCCGGTCCACATTCAAGTTAGTTAGTTTGGTGAGCTTCCCCAGGGACTTTGGCAGTGCCTGTGGATACAGCACACAAGATTTACTCCACTGCTATAGAGATAAGGCATGGACTATATTGACAGGAGTTAGGAACCTGTGTACCTAGATCTGGCACTACTACAAGCTCCTTCAACTCACTCAAGTCACTATCTCCCTATGACTTCACTCTCCCCCTGGCTCTGCCAAACACACTTCATATGGCTTTGGGTGACCCACTTCAGCTTTCTGTTTTGGTTTACACAGCTGTATTTGGTATGGTATAAAAATTGTACATAATTTTTTAAAGGGAAAATGTTACTATAAGAATCACTATAGGGAATGGTACAAGAATAATGGGTATAGTGCAATCATCGCCTGCAGTCCCTGTTCCTCTCAGCAAGAGTCACTATAGGGAACGATGCAAGAGTGCTGGGTGCACTCCTAGCCTCTACCAGGAGCTAGTTGTCTAGGAAACTATGTTAGGGCCCTGCCACAGAAAGATTTAGAATAAAGGGCCTATCCTATTCACTCTTCCCTATGTTTTCTGGAAGCCAGGTGCATGCACTCTCTTAACTTTATTCCTTTTGTTATTTTTGTACTTCCTATTGTCTGCCCAATGCTTTTCAGCCTCATTGGTGGCAGATGGTGCTACAGCTCATACTCTTGGAACACAGGCCAGGCCAGCAGAAGTTTTGTCTTTTTTCTGCTTTTTTTTTTTTTGAGAAAACATGCTGATATTAGGAGAAAATGTGTGTTATTTATACTCAAAACCTGACGGCAATTACTTATAATCTATCACAAAATCCACAGAAATGTGCTACTGGTGTTCAAGTAAAGAAGTCAGGTTTAATCTCTGCCCCTGATCTGTTACATCTCCAGATAAATCCACATGGACATCCCTCTTAACATACATCCTCCCTACAGCATTCACATCTCTATTTTCACCAGGTAGAACACATTGTTCCCCCAGCCTTTGATCTAATCAATAGCATCTGAAGAAAGTGGCCAAACTTGCATTATATTCCAGATGGGGCTTTACTAAGACCTGCTACACTGTGGAACTCATTTATTTTCTGACAATCAGCCTCTCACCAGGTATACTAGAAAGGCCAATTCATCTTCATCTGTCCTCATCTATTACACTACAGTATTCTATGTGCCCTATGACCAGAAGCAACAGGCTACCTGCAGCCTTGGTCTATAAACTAACTTTTGACAGGACAATTAAGGCCTCTTTCAAATGATGCATCCCTATCATCTGCCATGCCAGTCCACCAGCCCCCAAGATCCTCCTTGCTATGGTATGGATTACAATGTCTTACCATCAGCAGGTTTTCTGTCAATACAAGCTCTGACAGGTTTTCACAATCTCCAATCGACTCTGTTAGCTGCCCGATTCTGTTCTGGTCCGCCTTCAAAATTGACAGCTGCTTCAGGTGACCTGGGTGCCAACAAAGGGAGAGAGTGATGAGATGCTGCTACCAGATGGGAGTCAGCATACAGCATTCTGGAATAAGACATTTCTGTCTCAGACAGTAGGAAGCTGAACAGGAGCAAGGCAGAATAAGATGTGTCCTACTGAGAAAGGAATTCACACTGCAGCTGTCCAAGAAAATTGTGCATTTGCCCTCATATGCTGGAAGCCCCGTGGTCACTTTAGATAAACAATGATAGAAACATGACGGCAGATAAAGACTATATGGCCCATCTGGCCTGCCCATCCTCTGTAACCCCTAACTTTTCCTTTTCCTAAGCATCCCACATGCTTATCCCATGCCTTTTTAAATTCTGACACAGTCCTCGACTCCACCGCCTCCACCACCCTTTCCGTGAAATAATACTTTCTTAGATTACTCCTAAGCCTATTCCCTCTTAACTTCATCATATGCCCCCTCGTTCCAGAGCTCTCCTTCAGTTGAAAAACATAAATGCCCTTGAGATATTTAAACATCTCTATCATGTCTCCTCTCTCCCTCCTCTCTTCCAACATATACATGTTTATGAAGAGGTACAGGAAGGCTGAAGGATGCTATACGGTGGATCCCTGCTGTTGGAAAATTGTAGAGAGGACAGCATGGGCAAGTGTAAGCATGCTGGATATCGAAGACAAAAATCTGGAAGCTAGAGCTTGGAACATTTGCTCCAGAGGCCACCTGAGAAAACAACCCCAGAAACACAAGATAGGAAGGCTCTCATGAGCTGGAAAACCCAGCCCATAAAATGCATAAACAACAAAGTTGTTTACCTGAAGCTGTGTTCTCCAAAGACCAGTTCATCAGTCACACATATGGATAACATCATTCTGACACTGCTCCCCTGGAAAATGATTTCCAGAGCCTTTTATGAAATTCCTAAATCCCTTCAAAATACATGTCACAGTTCCGACACCCCAGTTTTGCAACATGCCTCAGTTCTATAATTAAGTTGACGAGTACACCTCCAGAAAGGGAAGGAGGGTTTGTGTGACTAATGAATTGATGTCTTCAGAGAACACACATTACAGGTAAATGTTTTCTCTAAAGAAAGGCAGCAGGTTTCAGTACACCTACTTAAGGGTTGTCCTCAAAGGAAAAGGGGGGAAAATAGTAGCCAAGAGGGCAGAACAACTATTTTTTTTGCACGACTCAGTAGAGCTTATGTGCTGTGATAGACAAAAATGCAATCCTCAGCAATGATGCCCCTTGTAATGTTAGAACACTGCCAACCCGACTTCATCAAGTTGTCATTTGCTTCAGGTGTCTGCTTTCAAACTGCAGCTACAGTGAAACCTCGGTTTTCGTCGATAATTCGTCCAAAAATAATCGACGAAAACCGAAACCGACGAAAACCAAGGCAATAAGAAATGTTTCTTTTAAATGAATAAAAAAGACTAATGTATAGAATAAATGAACATTTAACATGGCATTTCCCAGAAACAATGCCCCAGAAGAATGCCAAATTAGCAGCATGGGCACGCCGATGAATTCCGAGGCGACCGACGAAAACCGAGACAACATTTTCGCTAAAAAAATCGATAACCGAAAACGTCGAAATCCGAAGTCAACGAAAACCGAGGTTTCACTGTATTTCCAAAGTCGACCCCTGAAAGTGGTGAAGAAACTTGATCAAGTTGGGATAGCGACGCTATATCATTACAAGGGGTGTCACTGCAGAGGAATGCATTTGTCTCCATCATAATGTTGGAAGCTCTACTGGGACTTAAAATTTTAAGCTAAGTGTTTTTTCTCTTATTATTTGAGACAAATGAAGTAAAATATAAAAATATTATGTGGATCTGTACTATGAACTGATGACTGAACAAACTGGGCACAGTGAGTGGGTTCAACATGAGTGGCTCAAAATAGTGATGGTCCATTTATCTAATCTTTACATTGGGCTATTATTTGTGTGAACTGGCATTACTTGTGGAACAACCATTTCATGCGTTTATATTTAGGGAAAGAATTGGAGACTGCAGTTCAGTCACTTGTGTTGGCTTACCTGGATTATCCTAATTCATAAAACTGCAAGGTTGGTGACTACAACTATAGTACATAATCATATCCAGCCTATGCTTAAAAAATTGCATTGCTTGCTAATAATGTACAAGACTGAATTTTAAAATCCTGCATGGGATGTTCCACAATCTATATCTGCAAGTGTTCTGCAATGTATAACCTGGTCATTGTCTTCACTCTCTTCAAAGGAACATAACAAGTACCCCCCCCCCCCCCCCTTTAGACATCAAGCTGACATATATTGTGAACAGTGTCTTTTCGTGTAAGTGCGCCACTAATTGGAACTGTCTGCCAGAAGACCTGAAAGCCATTAATGTTTTAGTATTTTGTGGACGGGTAGGGGGAAGGAGTTAGGAGGGAGGGTAGGTGGAAGAAAGGTTTAAGTGGACGGAGGGGCAAGGTGAGGGGAAGGATTGGGGGGAGGGAGAAAAAGTAAAACTTTTGGTGACAAGCTGTACTGTTTTATAGTCTGAGGAAATATTTTGTGACTATGTTACTGTATGTTAAAGTTTGTCATTCAATAAAAAAGGTGAAAAATAATGTTTTAAATCTGTTGTTTAATGTAGCTTATAATTAATCAGTTTAATTGAGGAATATAATTGCTATGAATTATAGGATTTATTGTTGAGCAAAGTAGGCTTTGGTCTGTTTGTAAATCATTTTCTAGCCTGTATATCAGGAAGAGACGGTTTAACATTTTTTGATAAATAATTACAATCCAACATCTCCACAAGTTATACAATACAATAATAATAATAAAAAAATAATGTAACACCAACAATAATTAAAAATGCATTACTAGTTTATGGAATAAATTTCCATGGTAAGCTGGTACAAGGCATGAGATAAATAAAAATAAATAAATAAAGCAGCTTTTAAGGCAAAAGGCAGGTAGGCAAGGTAGAAATAGAGGGCAGAAATATGTTCCACGTTGATGTCTGCTGATGCTATGTTCTCTTCTACAGCAAAGACATCACCTGAAATTCTATTGGCAGAAAGGATAACTGAAGCCACAAAACCAGCTCAAATTACTTCTTCAACACTTAGTACAAAGTAAACAAGGCTGAAAGCAGAGGAGGAATGGCTTGTAGTCTTAATGAGAAAAATTAATTTCTATGGCTTAGAGAAGATGAAACTCTTATATCGTACAATGAACATACTAGTTTCAATTTATGATTGGCAATTCACCCCAGAGGTTACTCCAGCACAATCTAAACACACAAACATGATGTCATCGACGTATCACATCTGATTTTTTATTCTAGCACCTTTTTGTATTTTTAAGTTCCCTGCCACTGACACTCTTCATACTCAGCGTTTTGCCTATTTCTTGTGTTACACAGAATCCAAGTTCTTCTGTTAACATTTAACAAATGTCTTTTTCAAGATAAGCAACCCTGTATTATGTAAGATAAAACTGAAATGCTTTGATGTTTCACTTATATAATCAACTAAAACTAATATTCCTCGGGTGCAGGAAGAGCGTTGAGATGCCATGCTGGTCATTCTCCCATGTGACACTGAGGCCCTGAAGCAACCTTGTGAAACGCTGGCCAACGTCGGCTTGGCACATGAAGGAAGGAGAGTGGAGCTCAGCACGAATTTGGGCAACGCTGTTCAGAAGCACCGACTTAAAAGATAAGTGGTGGTGCTAATTATAGGTCTGTATATTGAAATAATTATTCACATAAAAGCTATATTAGCAGGAGAGAGAGTACATCATAGGGTTTTTGGCCAATGATGAAGGCAGGATCTTGTGATCCGATTTAGCTTTAACAGACAGATTTAAGATCTGTAAGCTCTTTGAGGCCTTTTCCCTGCAGCACAGCATGCACTACATGCAGTTAGATGATCATTTTGAGGCAGCAGATTTTTTGTAAAAGTTTAGTAGTTTCACTTATATATACTGTCATCTACCAACATTTGCTTATTTCCGACCTTCGAAAGCTAATCAAGATATGTATTATGTCCAATAAAAAAGGTATTATCTTATTTTCTTTTCCATGTGTTATTTTATTTCTATTGATTACCTTAAGATAAAACATAATTCATTTTTTTAATCTTCTTAATCTTTAGTTTCATTATATGCTCTATGTAAGTGCTGTCTTATCTGAGCCGTTTTACTTTATTCTTTGTCTACATAATATGTACTTCTTTCTCTATGAATTGACATATGTACAACATTGCACACATTTTTGTCTCCCTAGATAATGTATAAATTTGAATACACATTTTTCATCTTCACGTCTTTTCCGTTGAAATAACACATCACCACTATTTTTTTCCTTAGCTTCCTATATATATCACTGTCACTCTTGTTTTCACCACCACGGTTTCACTGCTGCCATAATCCACTATTTCCCTACCCATCGGATTGTTTCATTAATATATATCACTATAACACGTCTCTCACCTATATATTCCCTTCGGATGTCAAGGTCATCTCTTTTCAGTACCACCCCTATTATTCTTCTGTTCTCTCATTGTACCATTGTCCAGCTCGTTGTTTCACCTTTTTATCAATAGGACCATTAATGCATCACTGCACTAGATCCATTGATGCAGACTACCAGCTCATAAAAATGATTCATTTCATAATAGATACACATGCATCTATTGATTTTTTTTCTTCACTACAACAACTTTGTCCATTCTAATACTTATCTTCAGCTTCTAGTTCTGTAAATCGCCCAACAAAAAGTTTTAATAAGTGTTACATGCACTCTTTTTTTCTATTCAATGTCTTTTCCACATTTTATTTCTTCACTGTACATCAGCTTAATATTCAACCTCCCATATTTCATTTCTATTGATTTGTCCTAGGTTGATTGGCCTTTCGGTTAAACATATTAAATCTTTTATTATTTTACTACTACTACTTATCATTTCTATAGCGCTACAAGGCATACGCAGCGCTGTACACCATACACAATTTTACACACAATAATATCTTTATCAGACCCTCGTTAGCACTCCGTTTACCGTTACTTTACACACTACAACATCTTTATCAGACTCCCGTTAGTCCTCTGTTTACCTTCTTCTTTATTCCTTCACCAGATGTCATTTTCTTCCCTCTTGTTCACTTAATAATACACCAGACCATCTATCCTTTATGTGTCTTGATACATTTTACTCAACTTCTAGTGTTAATGAAACATACATCTTTTAGGCTTCACCACTGTTTTTAGGTTTATATAGACCTTGTTATTCCATACTTACTGTATTGATGTCTTTTCTGTAGACCAGGATATTGCATTACTACTCAAACCACATTGCACATTGGAGCTTTTTTTATACACAAGATCAAATTGTGAAGGTCAGTTTCATACTTCTTTTTACTGTTCTAATGTCTCATTATTAACAGACTCAGGTCCTACTTTAAATGGTCAACATATTGAGTTTTCCTACCTTCCTTTTTACTTCCTACATCAACAGTATGTTTGGTGCCAAGTACAGCTTATATAATAACTAGTAAAAAAGGCCCATTTCTTAACGAAATGAAATGGGCGCTAGCAACGTAATGAGTTCCTGCCATTAATGTTTCCACGGTTGTATTCTGAATATAATTGTTGTTTACATGTGTAAGATTTCTTTATATACAATATTTTTTGTGTAAACTGTGTTACAATGTGGTAAAAGTTTTCCTTGTTCAGGCCCTTCAATCAGTTTAACAATCACATCAGAAGAGCTCCTTTAAATCTAGACTGAAAGCCCACCTCTTTAACATTGCTTTTGACTCGTAACCACTCACCTCCACCTACCTTCCTCTCCTCCTTCCTGTACACATTAATTGATTTGATTACTTTATTTTTTGTCTATTAGATTGTAAGCTGTTTGAGCAGGGACTTTCTTCTATGTTTGTGCAGCGCTGCGTACGCCAGGTAGCGCTATAGAAATGCTAAATAGTAGTAGTAGTAGAATGCAACATACAGTTGCCCATGTGAGAGACTGAGAGTGACAGTGTGTTTTACAGACAGTGTAAGAGAGAGATACACAGAGTGATTGAGTGTGTGTGTGTGTGTGTGTGTGTGCGTGTGTGATGTGTGTGAGTGACAAAGTGATTAAAATGTTTGTCTTCCCTTCCGTTCTGTGCACTTGCCTCCACTGATGTTCGTACCTCCCAGTATATGATTGTTTGTTAGAGATTCAATCCACTCCACTTCCCTCCTCCAAGTTCCGTTCTGTCTGATTGGTCCTTCGTTGACATTGAGAGCCAATGAAACGCTGAACTACAGACTTACGAACCCTACACTGCCACAGTGCCACGGAGTCAGCTTCAGAATTTTGGAGGTGCTTTTTATTATATAGGATTGTCTATTCAATTATTCTTATCTGATGATGTATTTGTGATATTTTTAACTTAAAGATCAATTTTTGACATTTTTCTTCTCACTGGCCATTTGTTAACTGCTATTTGTTGACTGTTCAATATACATAATTGACCATTATGAATATTTCTGCATATATATCTTTATATGAGTGCATCTTTCTCAAGAATTTTAAGTTTGTAATTATATACATTTCTGCAACATACCTTTTTATATCAAAAGTTAAGTTGTTTTTATCTTTATTTTTATTCACATTTATTCATATCTTTTTATTATGATGTTTTATGTATATTTATGATTTTAGACTCCTGAAGCACAGTACTGTCGCCCCGATTAATAAATTAATTTGAGAAGCTCTACACTGTTGTCCTTGCCTCTTGATTGCATGACCTACTTCCCACTGTTCATCACTCCTGGTGTATCTTTCATGGGAATTCAGCGTTCCTCCACTTTGGTGGACTTTCTCTTGACTTTGAGAAGATGATTACCTTAACCCATCTCCACAGGCAAGCTGCTTTTCTATCACTGCTCTGCACAAAAGGTATCCCAGATTGTAAAATTCAATTTTCTTTAAGACTCCATTCTGAAGCAGGAGGTTTTTTCAAAGGTTAGGTGGGGGGGGGGGGGGGGGGGGGAAAGAGACTCTGACTCCTCTGAGTATCCCCACATTTTTCCCACCGAATATGATTCAAAATTTTAATAAGTTTATAAGCTTATCTGGTTACCAGTTTAGAAACTGGGCCAAGAGCTGGCAGACAGATCAGAAGCTGCTGGAATGTCTATCACCATCTGCTGTAGAGAATTACTGAAGAGCCAGTGCTGCAGAGTGCCCTTATAGGGCAAGACTTGCAATGTTTTGTTCTCTTTCGCCACCTATTGGTCAACAGACACAACCCACAGGTTCTGGCCTGGTCTGGTGAAGATAAGGAAATAAAAATTTATAAAACGAGTGGCTGCTTATGCCCACCTGTAAGACCATGCATACTAATATGCATACCCTGCATAGACATCCCAGACCAGCCGATGCAAGCAGAGTAGAGGCAGAGTTGCAATACATTTTATAAAACATATGGTATACACCTAGAGTACACACACACACTTCACCAGCTTCAAGCAAGTGTAAATGTGTGTCAACATTTGCGTACTCTCGGAGGTGGTTCTGGGTGTCTATTTTATAAAGGCACAGAGGCATCTATATAGTCTTTATAAAAAAAAAAAAAGGCTACCAATATTGATAAAAAACAAAAGAGGGAGGCTACAGGTCACCAAGAAATACTCAACAGCAACATCAAAATCACAAAAAAAAAGCTTATAACATAGAGAGTATCATCACAAGGATTCTCAGCCAGAATCATGGTACTTATATGTTTGCTATGAAATCTCTGAGCCTCCTTGACTGTGTGCAGAAAGACAGCACATGAATGTTGAAAATAAATCCAAGGGCCACCACCCACTATACAAAAAAAAAATCCAGACGCTACCACCCACTGTGCATAGAAAGCTTCCATAGGGGACACTACTCACCATGCAAAGAGAATCATCATGCAAATCTTCCATTCTCTCCGGTGTTGGTGAGGCAGCCCCAGCAAATTTCCAAGGGTGGGGATGGGGAAAGGAAAGCTTATCTACCCAATGACTGATTTCCCATAGGGTCTGTCATATTCTATGACAGAACACACAGCTCCCTTCCAAGGGGATGCTTACCAATCCCAGCAGGTATACTTTCAAGCTGATTTTGGGACAGCAGTAGGTCAGTGAGAGATGTCAACCCGCTGATTTCATCGGGTAGATGCTCCATTTTATTCTCAGACACATCTAGACAGATAAGGCGGCGAAGGTTTCCCAGCTCCTGTGGAAGATATTAAGAGGTTTGGGGGGGGATATGTGTAACATGATATATTTTTATTTTGAAGAACTTATTTGTAAACCAATTGTTTCTATTAACTGTGGAATGCTATGGTGTACTCTTGTTATAAATGTTTTACTATTTACAATATAGATAATACGTAAAACGTTTAAAGAGAAAAGTTCATATGAGGTGCAGATCATACCAAGAGCACAGCACAAAAAAGGGTGAGAAAATATTCTAATATCTTTGGAGAATGCATGTTTAATGAAATATAAAATTAAGAGGACAAGAAAGTATGACAAAAAGGGGGCAAGAGCAGAGTTATTCAATAAACATAACTCATAAATAGTTTTAATGCACGTTTAACTTCCCAGTTCCACTCTGAGTATGCATGCACTACCTTCACTATATGGAAATCTCCCACATGCATATTCATTGAGGGTCTTAAACACTTGACTGGCTGGATATGTCCTGAGGACTGGGTTGAGAACCACTATCAAGAGGCAATGAGCATCCACTTCCCTGGGTTTACCAGATTCAGAGGTATATGAAGCAACTAGCACTTCAAGGTGTACATTTTCCTGTATAGATACATAGAAGAAAAAAAATATCCCCCTTCCATGGAGCTTATAGTCTAATCAAAACATATATACATGACAAACAATACTTTATGGGAAATCTACAAATGATGTCAATTCATTATGTATTTGATTGTGCAATACTTTGTAAACTGAGGCAACCAGCTTTGTGATGTGATTTGGTGAACTAAGAAGATGGTATGTGAGCCCAAAATATTAATGTTTAAGAGTAGCCTTAAAAAGTGAGATGTTAGTGTAGACATAAATATGAATAGAGAGGCAGCATGACAAAATGAACACAGGAAGACTATTCTAGACATGGCAAAACAAGGCTAAAGGCATAGTCAGAATTGGCAGTGGAGAAGGGCACAGTGTTAGGCAGTGGTTCCCAAATCTTGTCCTGGAGGCACTCCAGCCAGTCATGTTTTCAGGATATCCACAATGAATATTCATGACAGAGATTTGCATGCACTGCCTCCACTGTGAGGAGTGGTCTAATTGTTAGTGCAGCGGGCTTTGATCCTTTGATTCCCACTGCAGTTCTTTGTGACCTTGGGCAAATCATTTAACCCTCCATTGTCCCAGGTATAAAAACTTAGACTGTGAGCCTTCTAGGGACAGAGAAAGTATTTGCAAAAATACTAGGACTAGGGGGCATGCGATGAAGCTACAATGTAGTAAATTTAAAACGAATCAGAGAAAAACTTTCACTCAACGTGTAATTAAACTCTGGAATTCGTTGCCAGAGAATGTGGTAAAGGCGGTTAGCTTAGCGGAGTTTAAAAAAGGTTTGGACGGCTTCCTAAAGGAAAAGTCCATAGACCATTATTAAATGGACTTGGGAAAATCCACTATTTCTGGGATAAGCAATATAAAATGTTTTGTACTTTTTTGGGATCTTGCCACGTATTTGTGAGCTGGATTGGCCACTGTTGGAAACAGGATGCTGGGCTTGATGGACCTTTGGTCTTTCCCAGTATGGCAATACTTATGTGTACAGCGCTGCGTACGTCTAGTAGCACTACAGGAATGAATAGTAGTAGTAGTATCTAGAGTTACCATATTTGTGAAGACAAAAAAAAAAAAAAAGAGGACACAAAAAATTAAATGCCACCCCGCCCCCAGAACAGGGTCACCTTAACCCCCCCCCCCCTCCAAGAAAGCCTGCTTTTATAAGCAGTGAAAATATTGGTAAAAGTAACAGAAATGCATTTTCTCCATTGCTAAACACAAAATTAGAAAAAATGTACATTTCCAAAAAAGTAAACATCCATGAGCAGCATGCCCCCCTCTCCTCTCCATCCCCTTCTATCCATGTGCTTATATCTTCCCCTTCTCCCTTCCCTCTCCCCCCCCATATACATGCCCCCCTTCTCTCCTTCCCATTTTTGAGCAGCTTGTCCCTTCCTCCCATCCATGAGCAGCATCTCTTCCTTTCCTCTTCCTCCCATCCATGTGCAACCGCCTCCCCTCCCTGGGCCTACCTTACAGCCCTGGTGGTCTAGGGGCCTCTTTGGGGGTAGGAAAGAACCCCACCCTTTCCTGCCAGCTGCCACTACATCTTGAAAATGGCTGCTGAGACTTTGCAACTTGCCCTATTTGCTTTTTTGGCCACCACCATACACTGAGATGATTTCAATGCATGGTCCATGATGACACCTAGACCATTTTCTTGGTAGTAAACTCCTATTGTGGAACCTAGCATCATAACTATGATTTAGATTATTCTTCCCAATGTGCATCACTTTGCATCTGTCCACATTAAATTTCATCTTCCATTTGGATGCCCAGTCTTCCAATTCTGTAAAGGTCCTCCTGTGACTTCTCACAGTCCACATATAATTTAACAACTCTGAATAGTTTTGTCATCTGTAAATTTAATCACCTCATTTGATATTCTCATTTCTATATCATTTATAAATGTTAAACAACACCAGTCCCAGTGGCATTCCACTATTCAACTTCCTCCACTGGGAGAAATGGCCATTTAACCCTACCTTCTGTTTTCCATATTTTAACCAGTTCCCAGTCCACAACAGAACATTGCCACCTATCCTACGGCTATTTAATTTTCTCAGGTGTCTCCCAAGAGGGACTCTGTCAAATGCTTTCTGAAAACCTAGATATACTACATCAACCAGCTCACCATTATCCAGATGTTTGTTTACTCCTTCAAAGAAATGAAGCAAATTGGTGAGGCAAGAATTCCCTTGGATGAATCCATGTCAGCTCTGTCCCATTAAACATATTTGTCTGTGTGTTCAGTACTTTTATATATTTAGTTATTATCATTTTGCCAGGCACCGACATCAAGCTTACCAAGCTGTAATTTCCTGGATCACCCCGGAACCCTTAAATTGGAGTTACATTGGCTACCCTCCAATTTTCAGGTCTCACAGACAATTTTGACGACAGGTTATGAATCACTAATAGTAAATCAGCAATTTCATGTTTTGAGGTGTTTTTTTTTTTTTTTTGAGTACCCTGGTACAATCTAGTCCAGATAATTTAGGGTGTCTTTTACTAAGCGGCAGTAAGCCCAATGCAGGCTTACCGCTTACTAAACCGGAAGTACTGCCGGGCTACCGCAGCAGCCTGATAGTAGTTCCTAGCCTCAGCATGTGCCATTTCCAGTGCTACAAAAATATTTTTATTTTTGTAGCACTTGTGTTTACCTGGTGGTAATCAGGCAGTACCACATGCTGCCTGGCTACCGCCGGGATAGCGCAGGATCCCTTACCGCCACCTCAGTCTTTTACCTGCTGTGGTAAAAGGGGGCCTTAGCACGCATTAAACACAAGCTGATGCTAGCGAAGGCCCCCTTTTGCAGCAGCTTTGTAAAAGGACCTCAACTGTTGATTTGGCTCAGTACACCTTCCAGGTTCACAGAGATTTTTTTTTTCTTACATTTGTACCCCGCGCTTTCCCACTCACAGCAGGTTCAATGCAGCTTACATATTATATACAGGTACTTATTTGTTTCAGTCCCCCTTTATTATCACCCTTGAAAACCCTTTCTGGCACACGCAAATCTCTTACATCCTCTTCAGTAAAGACCAAAAGCAAAGAATTAATTTAGCCTCTCCGCTATGGCCTTGTCCTCCCTGAGTGCCCCTTCGTTGATTATCTAAAGGTCCCACAGATTTCCTCACAGGCTGTCTGCTTCTGATATACCTGAAAATTACTGAGTTTTTATTTTCTTCTATGGCAAGTTTCTCTTCAAATTCTCTTTTAGCCTTCTTGATCAATGCTTTGGATCTAATTTGCCAGTGCTTATATGCTGTTTCTTGTTTTCATCATTCGAATCCTTTTTTTTTTTTTTAATTTAGAATTTACAGATTATTTACATAAAAAATGCAAAATAGAAAGGCTAAATACATAAAAACATTCTTCAGTAGGAAAACATTACCTTAATAGACCATAATAAAACCTCAAGACCGCATCTCAAAGAAAGGATGAGAGAACATGCAAAATTGGAAAAAAAAAAATCTCAGAGGATATTAAGCCTCAAATCATTACATTAACAAAAATAGTAAACCCATGATCTAACTATTCCTTTGACCTTGTTCTAACAAAATATCTTTCCAGATGAGAAGGATAAAAAACAAACAAACCCACCACTCTCTTCTCTTGATGTTGTAAAACACATCTACAGGGAAAATGAAGAAAAAAAGTTGCTGCCAAAACCAAAACCTTTGGGTTTTAGAGTAAGAAATGAACTTATACATCAACTCTACAAGAAAAAAAGAATAATACAAACCCAAAGGGATGTAATCATGAGGAACATGGAGGAATTACATCCACACCTTGTGAACCAACTTAAAGAGGACCTACATAACATCCAAGGAGAAAAACAATACATTGCTATCCGCAAAAAGGAAATAAAGCTATATTCTCTTCTTCAAAATCAAAGAGAGAGAAACTGCTTATCCTTGAATAGCTACAGCTCTGCAGAACCAACATCCCCAGACACCTTGGAGACACTTGGATACACATCTCAGGCATGTGAAAATCAGAGCCCAAACAAACCAGGGAATACTGATCACACCTTTACAGATAATAAACCTCTCGAACCATCAATTATCACAGCATGAGGTCTCGGTGCTATCCAAAGGGCTCTCATTCTGCCCATCTAGGGAACTAGATGAAATCCAACTATACTCAGACCTAGAAGAATTCTTTAGAAAAATGCGCCTTAAAACACATTTCTATAATAAAGGGACACCAAACAGACCGGAATACAGTCTTAAACAAAAGAACACTTATTTCACCCCACAGGAGGGACAAAACTACAAGCTGGATAATTACATAGAAAGTTTCAGACATAGGGTGAAATCCCAACTTTCCAACAAACAAAACAGAATCCTGTACAATCTTACCCCACCAGAAAGAGCGGCCATAAGAACCCTACAAACTAACGAACGCATTATCATCAAACCCGCAGACTAAGGAGGCGCAGTGGTAATTATGGACATACAAAAATACATTGAAGAGGGGCACAGACAGCTCTCAGACAATAAATACTACAGGAAACTAACTGAGGACCCCACACAGGATTACACAAAACAGCTGAAAGACCTTATCAAAACATTTCCTACACAAGCGCAACCTCGCCTGAAGAAACTCATACCAAACCAGCCTGCTGTGGGCACATTCTACATGCTACCCAAGATCCACAAACCGGGAAACCCTGGCAGACCAATCATATCAGGTATTGGCACACTCACGGCAGAAATATCTGGATTCATAGAGGGAATTCTGAAACCTCTCCTACACAAAACTAACAGCTTCATACAAGACACCACAGACTTTCTGAATAAATTGAAAAATATCAAGCAACTACCACCTAACACCCTTCTGGTCACGATGGATGTAGAATCACTATACAGCAACATTCCACATGCGGATGGCATAGCTGCATGTGGAAGACTCCTAAAAAAAATCCACACTGGACCATCAATACTCACCAGAAACTATTACAAAATTAATCAAATTCATTTTAACTCACAACTACTTCCGCTTTGACAATGATATCTATCTGCAAATAATGGGCACTGCGATGAGCACCAGGACAGCACCCCAATATGCCAACCTTTTTATGGCTGAGCTGGAAGAGACATTTCTGAATACATACCAGACCAAATCTCTAAAATACTACCAGTACATCGATGACATTTTTATGATTTGGACGGAGGGTGAAGAAATTCTGAAACAATTTTATTCTGCCTTCAATACATACCATCCTACAATCAGATTCGAAATTGACTACTCCCCAGAAAAAGTCAAGTTTTTGGACACCACGGTCTCAATCAGTGATGGCTGTATACAAACATCTATATACAAGAAACCCACAGACAGATGCAGCTACCTCCACAACTCCAGCTTCCATCCTTCACATACAAAAAGATCCATCATTTACAGCCAAGCCACAAGATACCACCATATCTGCTCTGACCCAGGGGACAGAGACAGACACCTTAAAAGCCTGACTGCATCCTTCAAACAGAAAGGCTACAACCCCAAAATAATCTCCAAGAATATTGCCTCCTCCCTCAAAACACCCAGGGAGAATCTGCTACAGTACAAGGAGAAAAAATCCACAGACAGAATGCCCCTTGTAGTGACATATAATCCAGAGCTGGAAAAACTGAGGAAAATCATAAGAGATCTACAACCTATACTCCAGGAGGATGAATTACTGAAAGAGATATTCCCATCCCCACCAGTACTGGCCTTCCGACAGCCACCCAACTTAAAACACAAGCTAATCAGAAGTAAACTTCCATCACAGACTGAAAAGGAACAGAAGGGCACACTTCCCTGTAATTTATCCAGTTGCAAACTATGCCAAAATATTTCACAGGACCCCAAAGTCATCCACAAAGGAAAGATATTCAACATAAAGGGATCTTTCACTTGCTCATCTTCCAATGTGGTATATATCATTCAGTGCAAAAAATGTAATGAAGGATGCTATATTGGAGAAACAGGCCAGATGCTTAAGACAAGATTCAATTTACATAGACATCACATGAACAATACAGCCAGTAGGGCCCCCACCCCGGTGGGACAGCACTTCACAGAACCAGGAAACTGTACCAGTGATTTCACAGTGAGAATACTGTGAAACTTTAAAACCATACAAGAACGTAAGACCTTTGAAGTCAGAATGATTGAATATTTTAACACCCAACAGAAAGGACTTAATAAGGATCTGGGGTTCCTAACCCATTATAAACCATAAAACTGTATGTCTCTGTTGATCACCCCACCCCTCACCTATCCACACCCATCCTGTTAGAATATCAATGATATGCTTTGATGTCCCCATGCATACCTCCGACCCACCCCCATCCTCCCACCCTGTCAGACTGTCATAGTAATACTTGAATGTTTTCACTTATATACACTGTCAGCTAGCACATTTGCTTATTTCCGATCTGATGAAGAAGGGCAACCTTCGAAAGCTAATCAAGAAATGTATTAAGTTATGTCCAATAAAAAAGGTATCATCTTATTTTCTTTTCCATGTTTGATTTTGTTTGATTTCTATTGATAAGACTAAGAAATAACTTTCCTCCTTTGCTGGGTGGATCGTGCAACATCTGGAAAGATATGTATAGTTTTGCTGACAAAACTGCACGTTTAACCTTAAAGTACAATTTCAAAATCTTTAACCTAAGAACATAAGAATAGCCCTCACTGGTTCAGACCAACTGTCCATCTAGCCTAGTATCCATGATTAATGGATTCAGGGGAGGCCTGCATTTGTTCCTTCATTAAGGTGTTGGTAGTTAAGTGTGAAATTTATCAGATGAGGAGAGAGAGAAGGTTGGGGGGTGGGGGGTAAACAGAGGATCCATCAACAAGGGAAAGCATGTAAGTTTCCTTTCAATCTATTAAGGAAGAACCTAGTGCAAGCCTCCCACAAATTCATCAGAGGAATTCAGACACAAGCCACTCCCCAAATCTATTAATGAAGGAACAAATGCAGGCCTCCCCTGAATCCATTAATCATAAAAACAGACTTAATCTGTTAATGAGTGAACGGGGAGTAAGGACATATAGCATAACAACGTGTAGACTGGCTATTCATGATCCACACACAGAGCTCTCAGCGCTGGTAATAAAGTTTTCCTACATACTCTTTTTTTCCTGATAATCTAAGTTTGTAAACATAATGTAGGTATTGCTTCTATTGTCATATATTTATAAATTATAAATTTAGGTGTTTATTTTTCAGTGTTTATCAGTGTTTTTGTGGTGCAGGTTCCTTTTACAGTAGAATCAAATAAATATATTTGTACAACTGAGGAGTCATGAGCATGAAAAAGGCACAAAAACAGAGTGTAGGATCCAAGGAAGGAAAGGGGAGGAGAGAATTTTTTTTTTTTTAGTGTTTATCAACCGATATCTATTTTACCTTTTTGTGTATCAGAGGTGTTTTATCTGTGTTTCATCTGTTAAAGCCTAAAATCAGAAATCCTAAATATGGGCGAGCAAATAAACATCTTGATACTCATGTTTCTAAGCTGTTATTTCAGAAGATAATTGGTCCCACAGTATAAATATCCTTTCAATGCTGAGAAAGTGCATTTGAAGGTTGGCAACCCATGGATAGTGCTCTCAGCAGCAGAGTATAGCCTAGCAGAAAAGGATAACTACATATTATGGACTACATCGGCAGGCAGCTCAAACCCCAGCTTGGCAGTCGTACTCACCGGTGGCAGAGCAGAGAGCTGGTTTTTGTCCAACCACAGCTCCCGGAGATTGGGCAAAGCTCCCAAAGTGTCCGGCTGAGGCAAGAAAAAACAATTATTCCAATTCAACAGACACATGAAAATACCCCATAACCCCTGTTTTTATAACCTCTCACCTCACACACACAAGTCTGCCTCTTAGCCCCCCCAGTTCCTATAATCCCACCCACTTCTCAGAAACAAAAGAGCTGGTCCCTTACTCCCATTTTTATAATTCTTCCACCCCACCCCCAAATCTTGCATAGTTAAAGCCTGTCCCTTATTTTCACCACAGTGCAAGGGGACTGTCACTACATTAAAAGACCTTTCATCTGTAGGTTACCAACTCAAATCAGTAGGGTCTTAAAAAGGTGAGTTATGTAAACTGAGCTCAGCCCCAAGGCCCACAAAAGAACTGCTCACACAACAGCCCTTGTCAAATTTCAATATATCTTATGGCAGATTAGTGTTAAAAACATAACAAGAGATAGAGTCCTAGGCATACAGACCAGCCATGAATGCCACCTGCTTTCCTTCCATATACAGGCATTTATTTAATTACCAGTACTTCCAGGTCATTACTGCCAAGGTCCAGCTGTTCCAACTTAACCAGGAATGACAATGAACTGCAAGTTAAAAGATCAACAGAAAGGAAAAGGAAAGAGGAGAGATTACATCAATACCGATTTTTAACTCCTATCACCAAGTCCATGAGAAATGCTTAAAACTCCACCTTCATCATGTGAACTCACAAAGATCACTGTAATCACCTTCAACTGAGGATTAATGAGGACATGGGGGTGGTGTGCTGCTAACTACCATCATATGAGGACATAGAGGTGGTGTACTACAAGCCCCCATCATATAAGGGCATAGGGGAGGTGCAGCAAGCCTCTGTCACATAAGAACACAGTGCTAAGACAGCATGTGCCTCTGGCTTGGGAGGAATCTGAACGTTGCATGTTGGCTTGCTGGGAAACTAATCTTAAAACTTGGGGAGAAGAGGTCTTGTAAGTCAAACTGATAAATTTTGCATTTGGTTAAAAGCTAGAAAGTATCCTACACTTGTATGCAAAAGTTTAGGCATCGCTGAACAAATTGCTTTGTTCAGTCAATCCCTACATGAACAGAGGCAGACAGCTTCTAAACGGCATAAAATGAAACACAAACAGCCACAATGAGTAAGGCTAAAAAAAATGGCCTTCCAAACAAATCCACAATAGGGTTCCAGAGGTAAAATGAGAAATATTTAATGTATCTACAACTGTAAAATGACGCAGCATAAAATGGAGCACCAAATGACAAGGGGAACATGCAAGGGGAGCAGCCAAATGGATTTTGAATGAAACAGTGCCTATGCAGATTGGCCCTTCAGCCTCACACTGCGTATTTTACAAAAGGTCTGCTCCCCCTGACGTCAAAACCTGGTTATAGGTAGATCTTCTTCAGTAAAGACTGAAGCAAATAATTCATTCAGCTTCTGGAATACCTGAAAGTTACTACTTTAAGATTTTTGCCTCCGAGGAAAGTTTCTCTTTGTATTCTATTTTGGCCTTCTTTATCAACGCTTTGCATCTAACTTAGCAGTGCTTATGTTGTGTCTAGTTTTCTTCATATGGATCTTTTTTTCTATATTTAGAAAGATATTCTTTTGGATCTAATAGCCTCTTTCACTTCTCCCTTTAATTATGCTGGCTGTCATTTGATCTTCTTTCCAACTTTATTAATATGTTGAATACATCTGGTCTGGGCTTCTAAAATGGTATTTTTAAACAATGTCCTTTCAGCTTTTTTTAACCATTTTTATCATAGTTACCCTTTCGAAAATTAAATGCTGCTTCAGAAATTTCTTTAGTGACTGCACTCCAGTTATTAAAACAAATTTGGTTATGATCAGTTTTCCAGCAGACCCAACTCTGTTACCTCTTGTACTAAGTCATGCATTCCATTAAGGACTAGATCTAAAATACCTCCCCCTCTTGCTGGTTTTTGGCCCAGTTGCTCCAAGAAATAACAACTGCTTCTTAAACCAACATCTAGGAATTGTCTATAAGTTTTAGCTATAATGTTCTACTTCAGGTATGCTGTACTATTTCCCATCCCCCATCTTTCTTTACTATCAGCCTCATGAAGGAATTTCTGGCTGGTCACAAACTCTGATGGTGCCTCCCATTGCTAGCGCAACTCAGCTACCTGGTATAACTTTTTACAAATGTAATTTACTGAGAAGAGGTGTGGCAAGGACACTAATTGAAAGCCTCTAGCGATATGAAAGACCCAATTACAAGTCTCCAGCACATATGCAGCACCTATGATTGATCCAGGGTAGAGGAGAGGTGGATGCTCACCACAGCCTATAAAACCACGCTGCAACAAAGAAACTCTGAAAAACTAGCCATGCTTGGAAAGAGAGTTTCAGATCCGTCCCATGGCCTATTTTTTCCCGAAGGGGGTGCTCTGCCCCCTTCGTAAAAACTAATTCTTTATAGCTAATAATCTCTCATTCTTTCTTCCTTTCTCTTTTTTCTCTCTGTTCTGTGACCTTTGTATGAGGAATAAACTTTCCTGCCTCCTTTTTCCCTTCTTTATATAATTAGTCTGATTACTTATAATTACCAGAGGTACTGATGTTAGATTTTGTAAGTTTGTTACAACTTGCAACTGATATCTGATGCTCTGCTGGTGGGTGAGTAAGAATAAAAGACTTATCTCTAATTCCTGTCCAATTTTTCTGTAATATTTTGTAATATGTTAAGAGAATAGCAATCAAAAGCAGCCTAGTACAAAATTTTGCCTCCCTAGCACTCTTCGATGTGGCATTTAACTAGCCAATATTGGGGTAAGTGAAATCAAAATATTAAACAGATCTACTCTCTTCCACTAATTTTACATATCTTTTGGGCAGACTGGATGGATCGCTCAGGTCTTTATCTCCCATCATCTGCTATGTTACTTCTGTTTGTTACCTGCTCTTTTCTACTGGATCTCCCTAAAAAGAAATCGTTAACCTGTTACTAGCACTCTGTGACCTCTCATTTTAAAAAAGTCACATTTCCTGAAGACAAGAGGGCAGCGGAGATAATGCTGATTTTTGAAAGGTAACTATAGACCAGTGAGCCTGATGTCAGAATCTATTTTAAAAAAACAAAATAAGCGACTAGACATGGCTTAATGGGAATCTGTGTAAATAAACATGTGGATCAAGGTGAGCTGGTTGCTATTAGAGCTGTACCAAAAAGCATATTTTACTATTCGGCTGAATATGAATAATAAAAAATATTAGTTTGGCCAAATATAAATTCCAAATGCAAATAATGGACATTGAGCTTTTAACATAAATAATAAAAAAAGAAACATGAAATCAGAGAACTGTTATTTCAGTAGGAGTTTGCACAGTAGAGCCCCAGATTATTTGTATTCAAGTTTAAATCATTATTACATAAGTACATAAGTAGTGCCATACTGGGAAAGACCAAAGGTCCATCTAGCCCAGCATCCTGTCACCGACAGTGGCCAATCCAGGTCAAGGGCACCTGGCACGCTCCCCAAACGTAAAAACATTCCAGACAAGTTATACCTAAAAATGCGGAATTTTTCCAAGTCCATTTAATAGCGGTCTATGGACTTGTCCTTTAGGAATCTATCTAACCCCTTTTTAAACTCCGTCAAGCTAACCGCCCGTACCACGTTCTCCGGAAACGAATTCCAGAGTCTAATTACACGTTGGGTGAAGAAAAATTTTCTCCGATTCGTTTTAAATTTACCACACTGTAGCTTCAACTCATGCCCTCTAGTCCTAGTATTTTTGGATAGCGTGAACAGTCGCTTCACATCCACCCGATCCATTCCACTCATTATTTTATACACTTCTATCATATCTCCCCTCAGCCGTCTCTTCTCCAAGCTAAAAAGCCCTAGCCTTCTCAGCCTCTCTCTTCATAGGAAAGTCGTCCCATCCCCACTATCATTTTCGTCGCCCTTCGCTGTACCTTTTCCAATTCTACTATATCTTTTTTGAGATACGGAGACCAGTACTGAACACAATACTCCAGGTGCGGTCGCACCATGGAGCGATACAACGGCATTATAACATCCGCACACCTGGACTCCATACCCTTCCTAATAACACCCAACATTCTATTCGCTTTCCTAGCCGCAGCAGCACACTGAGCAGAAGGTTTCAGCGTATCATCGACGACGACACCCAGATCCCTTTCTTGATCCGTAACTCCTAACGCGGAACCTTGCAAGACGTAGCTATAATTCGGGTTCCTCTTACCCACATGCATCACTTTGCACTTGTCAACATTGAACTTCATCTGCCACTTGCACGCCCAATCTCCCAGTCTCGCAAGGTCCTCCTGTAATCGTTCACATTCCTCCTGCGACTTGACGACCCTGAATAATTTTGTGTCATCGGCGAATTTAATTACCTCACTAGTTATTCCCATCTCTAGGTCATTTATAAATACATTAAAAAGCAACGGACCCAGCACAGACCCCTGCGGGACCCCACTAACTACCCTCCTCCACTGAGAATACTGGCCACGCAATCCTACTCTCTGCTTCCTATCTTTCAACCAGTTCTTAATCCATAATAATACCCTACCTCCGATTCCATGACTCTGCAATTTCTTCAGGAGTCTTTCGTGCGGCACTTTGTCAAACGCCTTCTGAAAATCCAGATATACAATATCAACCGGCTCCCCATTGTCCACATGTTTGCTTACCCCCTCAAAAAAATGCATTCGATTGGTGAGGCAAGACTTCCCTTCACTAAATCCGTGCTGACTTTGTCTCATCAGTCCATGTTTTTGTATATGCTCTGCAATTTTATTCTTAATAATAGCCTCCACCATCTTGCCCGGCACCGACGTCAGACTCACCGGTCTATAATTTCCCGGATCTCCTCTGGAACCCTTCTTAAAAATCGGAGTAACATTGGCTACCCTCCAGTCTTCCGGTACTACACTCGATTTTAGGGACAGATTGCATATTTCTAACAGTAGCTCCGCAAGTTCATTTTTTAGTTCTATTAATACTCTGGGATGAATACCATCAGGTCCCGGTGATTTACTACTCTTCAGCTTGCTGAACTGACCCATTACATCCTCCAAGGTTACAGAGAATTCGTTTAGTTTCTCCGACTCCCCCGCTTCAAATATTCTTTCCGGCACCGGTGTCCCCCCCCAAATCCTCCTCGGTGAAGACCGAAGCAAAGAATTCATTTAATTTCTCCGCTATGGCTTTGTCCTCCCTGATCGCCCCTTTAACACCATTTTTGTCCAGCGGCCCAACCGACTCTTTGGCCGGTTTCCTGCTTTTAATGTATCTAAAAAAATTTTTACTATGTATTTTTGCTTCCAACGCTAATTTCTTCTCAAAGTCCTTTTTTGCCCTCCTTATCTCCGCTTTGCATTTGGCTTGGCATTCCTTATGATCTATCCTGTTACTTTCAGTTGGTTCTCTTCTCCACTTTCTGAAGGATTGTTTTTTGGCTCTAATGACTTCCTTTATCTTACTGTTTAGCCACGCCGGCTGACGTTTAGTCTTTTTTCCCTTTTTTCTAATACGTGGAATATATTTGTCCTGAACCTCCAGGATGGTGTTTTTAAACAGCATCCACGCCTGACGCAAGTTTTTTACTCTGCGAGCTGCTCCTTTCAGTCTTTTTTTCACCATTTTTCTCATTTTGTCGTAATCACCTTTTCTATAGTTAAACGCTAGCGTACTTGATTTCCTAGTTTCACATCCTTCAATGCCAATATCAAAACCGATCATATTATGTATTCTACCAAATACAAATGAGTGATGAGTGAGGTGATCACATCTGCAGGTGATTCACAAAATTATTCAAAGCCATTAACAGTGAAGAACTGCACAACAGAGTATGAGGCAGAGACATGATGGGGGCAGGGATGGAGATGGGGTCTTGGATGAGTATAGAGCCCGCGGGGATGGGGCGGTACAGAGCCTACAGGGACAAACTTTGTCTTCATGTCATTCTCTACTTTGAAGGCTGTTAATGAATTGGACAGTTATTTAAGTTTGAGTGATATAGACAATGATGTTTTGATTTTTTGGAAAATCAAGCAAAAGTGCTGGTCACAACTGGCAAAATTTGCATGGGGGATCTTTTGTATTCCTGCTACCAGCACATCTTCTGAGAAGACATTTTCTATTGCAGGAAGGAAGACAGGAGAGCTAGAATGAATCCTGAAATTGATGACTTATTATTCAACCACAGATTAAAAAATCATAACAGTGCTTTGTAGGGCATATTTTTCCCCCGCTAAGGCATACAGAATGGATTGTATTTTGTTCTCCTGGATATTTTAACAGGGTGGATTAGGGTTCCTTGGGGTAGCAGAAGTCAGCTGTTGTTGGGGTTGAAAGGATAGAGAGTGGTAGTGGGGTTTATTATAGCTGCTCGTTATTATTGTTTTCTATTTGTGATTTATAAACAACAGTTGCACAGAATACTGCTCCTTTTATACTTTACTAAAAAGATTTAAATATAAAATTCTAAGTGTTCGAGGCTTCTGTAGATGAGGACAGAGACGGCAGGGAGGGAAATGACAGAGCCCACGAGGACGGGGCAGGGACAGAGCCCACAGGGACAGGGTGGGGAAACAGCCCAGGGGGGCAGGGACAGAGCCCACATGAATGGGGAGGGGGCAGGATGGGGACAAATTATGTCCCCTTGTCATTCTCTATTGCACAAGTATCTTGTATAGATGAAATTTAACTGGACAAGTGCAAAGTAATAGAAAAAGAATCCTAATTACAGGTACAAAAGGCTGGAATCTGTGTTAGGCATTATCACCCAAGAAAAAGGTCCTGGAGTCTTTGTGGATAATACATTGAAATTTTCAGTTTATTGTGCTGTAGCTGACAAAAATGCAAATAGAATGTTAGGAATCATTTGGAAAGGAATGGAAAACAAAACTGAGATCATAATTTGCCTTTTTGCAGATAACATTTCACATTCCAACTTTGACATACCACAAATAAAATATTTAAGTGGTTTACATTAAAGTAAAGATACTCACCTGTAGCAGGTGTTCTTCGAAGACAGCATGCCATTCGTTATCACATATGGGTGACGTCACCCGCGTCATACAGTGTGGAGCATTAACAAGCTTTGTCTTTAAGAGCATGTGAAGTGTCCCCACCGCATACGAGTGCCTTCACGCACACCCGCCCACTCACCAGCCGCTAGAACACAGGATCATCAGTTCAATACTCTAGCTCAGTGATGGCGAACCTATGGTACGCAAGCCAGAGAGAGCACGCAGAGCCCTCTCCCTTGGCACGTGCGCTGTCGCCATCGCTGGTCCGTCCACTCTCCCTCCCTTCGGCTTCCCTCCCGCCCTCCCTCCAACCCAACAAGCATCAGGCCGCCCGCCCGTCCGTCCTCCCTCCCAGCACCAGGAACCCCCCCTCCTCCTAAAATTTAAAAAGCATACAGTCCTCGGAGTCGGGGTTAAGGCGGCGTGCATCAGCAGCGAAGCGCGTGTTCTTCACTCGGCACGCCTTCGGCCTTCCCCGTCTCTCAAGCTCTGGTCCTGAGACCTGATGGTGGGTGCTGGATGGGAGGGAGGCCTGATGCTGGGTGCTGGGAGGGAGGGAGGCCTGATGTTGGGTGCTGGGTGGGAGGGAGGCCTGGTGCTGGGTGCTGCCGGGTGCTGGGAGGGAGGACAGGAGGGAGAGGAGGGTGACTGGACATTTGTGGCTGGAGGGGAGCGGAGGGTTGCTGGACATTTGTGGCTGGAGGGGAGAGGATGGTTGCTGGACATGGATGGAGGGCAAGAAATGAAGAAGAATGGAGGAAAGCAAAGAAATAAATGGAAAGGAAGCCCTGGAAACGGAGTTAAGAGAACAGATAGAGAGCAGCAGAATCAGCGACTAGAACCAATATGGATAGAAAAACAAAATCACCAGACAACAAAGGTAGGAAAAATCATTTTATTTTCATTTTAGTGTTTGGAATATGTCGAATTTGAGAATTTACATCTGCTGTCTTATTTTGCACTGGGTATACTGGAGCTGTAACAGCTTACAGAAATGATTTATAATGGAAGAAAATCATGTTATTTTTTTCTCCTATACTAGTATATTTTCAATGATGTCTGTTTGTATGCGCCATGGCTGGTATAAGGGGTGTGGCTATCATAGGGGTGGAGTCATATGTGGTGACCCCGCCCATAATGAGTACCGGCACTTTGCGATAAATAATTCGATTTTGGGTTGCTGTTTGGGCACTCGGTCTCTGAAAGGTTCGCCATCACTGCTCTAGCTCGAAAAAGAGGAGACAACTCCAAAGGGAGGAAGGGATGTGAGAATGAATGGCCTGCTGTCCTCAGAGAACACCTGCTACAGGTGAGAACTTTCTACAAAGACAAGCAGGCCACATTCTTACATATAGAAATCCCTAGCTACTAAGCTCCCCCAAAAAAACACCTGCTTTCCGTCGCGGTGACAATCAAAGTTCCTGGGGGGGGGGGGGGGGGGGCGCGTGTCGGAAGCATAGCAAAGGCAGGACTCGGGCATGCTTAACACATGGGCGTCCTCGGCCGATAATGGAAAAAAGAAGGGCGTCCCTGACGAGCACTTGGCCTACTTTACTTGGTCCATTTTTTCTTGCGACCAAGCCTCAAAATGGTGCCCGAAATGGCCAGATGACCACCGGAGGGAATCAGGGATGACCTCCCCTTACTCCCCCAGTGGTCACTAACCCCCTTCCACCCTAAAAAAAAAAAAAACTTTAAAAATATTTTTTGCCAGCCTCAAATGTCATACCCAGCTCCCTGACAGCAGTATGCAGGTCCCTGGAGAAGTTTTAGTGGGTGCAGTGCACTTCAGGAAGGCGGACCCAGGTCCATCCCCCCCCCCCCCCTACCTGTTACACTTGTGGTGATAAATGTGAGCCCTTCAAAACCCACCAGAAACCAACTGTACCCACATGTAGATGCCCCCTTCACCCCTTAGGGCTATGGTAGTGTTGTACAGTTGTGGGGAGTGGGTTTTGGGGGGCTCAGCAGACAAGGTAAGGGAGCTATGCACCTGGGAGCAATTTCTGAAGTCCACTGCAGTGCCCCCTAGGGTGCCCGGTTGGTGTCCTGGCATGTCAGGGGGACCAGTGCATTACGAATGCTGGCTCCTCCCACGACCAAATGGCTTGGATTTGGTCGTTTCTGAGATGGGCGTCCTCAGTTTCCATTATTGCCGAAAACTGAGGACGACCATCTCTAAGGTCGACCTAAATGTTGAGATTTGGGCGTCCCCGACCATATTATCGAAATGAAAGATGGACGCCCATCTTGTTTCGATAATACAGGTTTCCCCGCCCCTTCGTCGGAACGTCCTACGAGGACGTCCTCAGGAAAACTTGGGTGCCCCATTTGATTATGCCCCTCCATGTCTTTTTTTTTTTTTTTGTGGAAGACTGTGTTCCGGAGATGGTTTTACACATTACGGATGTTGCCAATAAGATCGTTGAACTAGAATTTTGCCCAACTAAATAAGGAAAACAATCTTTAATGAGGTGTTTCAAAGCTCACAGGACTTATGAATGCTCGACATGGCCATGTTTTGATTGATTTGAGGAAATATAACTAAGTATGTTTTTTACGTCATCTCTGGGACTGGTGTCTGGAAATGCAGGATTATACGTTTTATCTTTGGAGCAGGAATTTTTGGAACCGCCGACAGTTGAGCTTTCTGATAGAGGTGCCACTTGGATTTTTACCACCGCACTTGGAAGAAGGATACAACTGAAAATAATAGGAAACTATATAAATAATGGCAAATCAAATAAATGCAAAGTGCTGATAAGGAAGGAAAAGAGAGACTTTGAAAAGAAGATTGCGTTGGAGGCAAAAACACATAGTAATATCTTTTACTAGTAAAAAAGGCCCGTTTCTGACACAAATGAAACGGGCGCTAGCAAGGTTTTCCTCGGAGTGTGTATGTTTGGGAGAGTGTATGTGAGAGTGACTGTTTGAGAGTCAGAATGAAAGTGTGAGCCCTGCCCTCCCAATCCATGGCCATCCATGTTACTCTGTCACCTGCCCCCTCCATTCATCCCTATCCAGCATTTCCCCTCTCTGCCTGAGGCCTGCCCTGCAATCCATATCCATCCATGCCCATCTGTCCCCTCCATTCATCCCTATCCAGCAATTCCCCTCTCCCTGAGTCCTGCCCTTCCAATCCATGGCCATCCATGCTCCTCTGTCACCTGGCCCCTCCATTCATCCCTATCCAGCAATTCCCCTCTCTGCCTGAGGCCTGCCCTGCAATCCATATCCATCCATGCCCATCTGTCCCCTCCATTCATCCCTATCCAGCAATTCCCCTCTCCCTGAGTCCTGCCCTTCCAATCCATGCCCATCCATGCTCCTCTGTCACCTGTCCCCTCTATTCATCCCTATCCAGCAATTCCCCTCTCTCCCTGAGTCCTGCCCTCCCACTGCTCTTCCAATCCATGTCCATCCATGCTCCTCTGTCACCTGGCCCCTCCATTCATCCCTATCCAGCAATTGCCCTCTCTCCCTGAGGCCTGCCCTGCAATCCATATCCATCCATGCCCATCTGTCCCCTCTATTCATCCCTATCCAGCAATTTCCCTCTCTCCCTGAGTCCTGCCCTCCCAATCCATGCCCATCCATGCTCCTCTGTCCCCTGCCCCCTCCATTCATCCTTTTCCAGCAAGTCCCCTCTCTCCCTTCCATGACCCCCCCTCGCATCCATGCTCCTCTCTCTCCCATGTCCCAGCCTGGCCCGCCCTCTTCTCCCCCCCCCCCCCTTCGCATCCATGCTCCCCCCCCTTCGCATCCATGCATCCCTTTGTTTTTTTTTTCTTCTTTTTAAATTTACCTCCGTGGCGGTTCCGGCAGCGAAGCGTCAGGGAAGGAGGCGGCGCTCCCGACGTCTAGCTTTCCCTTCGCTGTGTTCCGCCTTCTTTTGAAGGCGGAACACAGCGAAGGGAAGGCTAGACGTCGGGAGCACTGCCTCCTTCCCTGACGCTTCGCTTCCGGATTTGTTTGGTTTGATGCGAGGGCGGGGCAGAGACGGCTGGCTGGCTTGAAGGCTTCACACCACGAATCCACGAACCCTTCAGCCTGGGAGTGACGTCAGATGGCTTCACAGAACGTTGTCCTCAGAACGTTGAGGGTGCGTTTTATTATATTAGATATGTATATTAAAAACAAGAAGCCGGCAAAAAAATTGGTTGGTCCACTAGATGATGAAGGGGTAACAGGGGCACTTAGGGAACATATGGCCATAGTGGAGAGATTAAATGAATTCTTTGCTTCAGTCTTCACCGAGGAAGATGTGGGAGAGATACCGGTGCCAGAAATGGTATTCAATGCTGACGAGTCAGAGAAACTGAATCAAATCTCTGTAAAACTGGAAGATGTAATGGGGCAATTTGACAAGTTGAAGAGTAGCAAATCACCAGGACTGGATGGTATACATCCCAGAGTACTGATAGAATTGAAAAATGAACTTGCAGAACTATTGTTAATAATATGTCATTTATCTTTACAATCAAGCATGGTACCGGAAGATTGGATGGTGGCCAATGTAAAGCCAATTTTTTAAAAGGGTTCCAGAAGGATCCTGGAAATTACAGACCAATGAGTCTGACATTGGTGCCGGGCAAAATGGTACACACCATTATAAAGAACAAAATTACAGAGCATATTCAAAAGCATGGATTAATGAGACAAAGCCAACACGGATTTAGTGAAAGGAAATCTTGCCTCACCAACCTACTACATTTCTTAGAAGGGGTGAACAAACATGCGGATAAAGGTGAGCTGGTCGATACTGTGTATCTGGATTTGCAAAAGGTATTTGACAAAGTACCTCATGAAAGACTCCAGAGGAATTTGGAAAGTCATAGGATATGAGGTAGTGCTCTATTCTGGATTAAAAACTGGTTAAAGGATACAAAACAGAGAGTAGGGTTAAATAGTCACTATTCTCAATGGAGAAGGGTAGATAGTGGGGTTCCGCCAGGGGTCTGTGATGGGACAGCTGCTTTTCAACATATTTATACATGACCTAGATATGGGAATAACAAGTGAGGTAATTAAATTTGCCGATGACACAAAGTTATTCAAAGTTGTTAAATTGCAAGAGGATTGTGAAAAATTGCAAGATGACCTTATGAGACTGGGAAATTGGGTATCCAAATGGCAGATGATGTTTAATGTTGGAAAGTGCAAAGTGATGCACGTGGGAAGGAGGAACCTGAACTATAGGTTCCATGTTAGGAGTCACCGACCAGGAAAAGGGTCTAGGAGTCATCGTTGATGATACTTTGAAATCCTCTGTTCAATATACTGCAGTGGCAAAGAAAGCAAATAGAATGTTAGATATTATTAGGAAAGGAATGGAAAACAAAAATGAGGACGTTATGCTGCCTTTGTATCGATCCATGGTGCAATGGCACCTTGAATACTGTGTGCAATTCTGGTCACCGCATCTCAAAAAAGAAATTAGAAAAGGTACAGAGAAGAGCGACGAAAATGATAAAGAAGGTGGGACGAATTCCCTATGAGGAAAGGCTGAAACGGCTTGGGCTCTTCAGCTTGGAGACAGCTGAGGAGATATGATACAGGTATATAAAATACTGAGTGGAGTGGACTGGGTAGACATGAATCGCTTCTTTACTCTTTCCAAAAATACTAGGACTAGGGGGCATGCAATGAAGTTACAAAGTAGTAAATTTAAAACGAATCAGAGAAAATATTTCTTCACTCAATGTGTAATTAAACTCTGGAATTTGTTACCAGAGAATGTGGTAGAAGCAGTTAGCTTAGTGGGGTTTAAAAAAAAGGTTTGGATGGCTCACTAAAAGAAAAGTCCAGAAGCTATTATTAAAATGGACTTGGGAAAATTCACTGCTTATTTCTGGGATAAGCAGCATAAAACGTACTGCACTGTTTTGGGATCTTGCCATGTACTTGTAACCTGGATTGGCCACTGTTGAAAACAGGATAATGGGCTTGGTGGACCTTTGGTCTGTCCCAGTATGGCAACATTTATGTACTTGCGTACCAATGTATTGGAAAGACTGTTACGTGATGTCTGGTGTGAGTTGGTAAAGTGCTGGGGGGAGGAGAACCTTCTGATTTCAGATTAGTTACCCATTAGAGGTAATACAATGTTTCCCCTTGGCCTGACCAACAAGGTTTTTGCTTGCTGGGAAGCTCAAGGGGTCTCATTACTGGAACGTGTTAAAGGCCGATGGTAGCATGCTCAGCCTTTTAGAGGTGCATGGTCGGACACAATCTTTTCCAGGTAACTATTTTGCTTATGGTTAAAATAAAGCATTATATTAGAATCCTTAATAATAGGCATTTGATTTCGCATTTGGAAATCTGTGTCATGACCACTCACTGGCCCGGCACTTCGCGCCGTGTGGCGCCCACACTTACCCGGTCCACTGGTGTGTTTTCGGCTGTAGCCTCGCTCATCTGGTCCGGCGTAGAAGCCTTCCTGGAGTAGCGGAGCAACGCACAGAGGATGGGGAATGGACAGCGTGGGAACAGAAGTCACAGATTGATGTCTCAGGGCGGTCTCTGACATCAGACACCCCCACCTTCTTCTTCCAGTCTCTCCCATTCGGAGCTTCGGTTTTGGAGTCCCTGCCTGTGTGACAGCATCTCTGCATTTCCCTTCAGCTTACCCTGTCTCTCACCTTGGCCCAGACCAGATAACCACTGAGCCACTCCCTAGCCTTGACCTGGACCAGACCACTACTGAACAGCCGCCTAGCCTTGACCCGGACTGAACCTGACTATTGCTGAACTTGGCCCAGATCAGACCACTGCTGAACCGTCACCTAGCCTTGAACTGGACCAGACCTTTGTTGAGACACACTGTGTTCTCTAGTTTTAGTAAAAAAGTTCTTCCTGTTTTTTTCTCCAGGTCAGAAGATTTATTATGCAGAGCCTCTAACTCACCATCATGATCTACAACCCTTTCTTCAAAGTCATTCAATTTCTGGCCCATATCTTCTACTTTACGGAGATTATTTATGACTTGATGCAGTTCTTGTTTAAGGGACAGCATGGTTACTTTCAAATCCCCTATCCAGCCCCACAACTCACTGAATCCTGCCAGGCGAGCATCGTCGTGTGTCAGCAGTGAAATCTCCATCGCCACCAATTCCGGCTGGTCGAGTTGCATCGCCATTTTGTTGGGTGTCTACTCCAGCACGGACACCGGCTGATAAGCGAACGCTTTCAAGTCAGGCTTTCCTTTTCGCCCTGCCATGTAGCCATGTTGACCTGCCAAACTCTCCACTCAGATAAGTGCGCTATATCTGGCAATCAATCCGCTATTGATAGCTAATAATAGTGGAGTCCGAAGGAGCTCGACAACTAGACAGCCATCTCCATCAGTGACATCACTTCCTCCCATCTGACACACTTTTTTTTCCTCAAAAATCATCATCAGTGGATATCTTTATATTAAAGCCTAAATCGCACTGGATGCCATTGGAGAATTTAGATCCAATTTTGACATTTCAGAAATTTGTGTTGAAGGAGCTAGAACAACATGAAGCTAATTTGAGCTATACTTTTGTAAAAAAAGAATTTGTCTTTTCAATTGCATCAAGCATTAATGGAACTGCATAATTAGGATGAAATATTGATTCTTCGTGCAGATAAAGGAGGAGCTGTTACTCTATGGTCCAAAGATAAGTACTGCATGGAATGGGCATAAACAATTTTTACATATCCTCATATCGTATTTTGTCAGAAGATCCCACTGCTCAATTGCAAAAAAATATTAAGATACTGGTTGATGCAGCTTTAGCTATTTCAATGATAACATCTATTGAAGCTACATTTTTCATTACGGAGGGCCTCTCTCTATATACTGTGATTCCTCAGAATGATGCTCTCAATATTATGAAGAAAACATTATGAGAGAGAAGTCCTTCTCAATGAATCTCTACTGAGTTTTTGTAATCTTTAGCTCAGTTAATTAAGAAAAACTTTTTTAGGTTTCAAGGACATTTTTATAAATAGATACAGGGAGTAGCTATGGGAGCTTCATTAGGCCCCTCTGTGGCCAAACTATACTTGGCTAGTTTTGAAGAACAGTTTGCCTACTCTGATTTTAAAAAATGTTGTTGTGGAAACTATTTCTGGATGATATATTTTTCTTTTGGATTGGAACTCAAGAAAAGTTGCAATTGAGTTTTTGATTGGTTGAATTTGAATTCTTTACAGAATAATTTAACGTTTACTATGCATTTTGACATGCAGTATTGAGTTTTTGGACGTATGGATGTACAGAGAAGGAAGCATGCTTTATACCATCTTATATCAGAAGCCCACATCACATAATACCTTTTTACATTTTACCAGTTTCCATCCTTACCACCTTCGTACAAGCTTACCTATTAGTCGGTTTCTTTGTTTGAGATGGATTTGTTCGTCTATTCAGGATTTTAAGGAACAAGCAAAATGACTGTTTGAGAGTTATAGAACGAAGGTATCCTATGAAGATTTTACGGAAAGCCTATTTGAATGGCAAGATTTGCTCAGAGGGAATTATGGTAAAATTATGTATAATCATACCTGATAATTTTCTTTCCATTAATCATAGCTGATCAATCCATAGACTGGTGGGTTGTGTCCATCTACCAGCAGGTGGAGATAGAGAGCAAACTTTTGCCTCCCTATATGTGGTCATGTGCTGCCGGAAACTCCTCAGTATGTCGATATCAAAGCTCCATCCGCAGGACTCAGCACTTAGAGAATTACACCCACGAAGGGACACTCTGCCCAGCTCACCACCGCCGAAACGGGGGAGGGGAATTAACCCAGCTCATCCCCACACAAGTGGGGGAGGGGAATCCGTCCAGCTCATCCCCGCGGAGCGGGGGAGGGACACCACACCCGCCGATGCGGGGGGATCTGGCTTATCCTGCAACCGCAACCGCGGGAGGAGCTGACTGACCCTAACACCGCCGAAGCGGGAGGGGTACAAAGCTGCCCTACAGCCGCACGAAGCGGGAGGGAGTGCCGGCAGAATTTATGTCTCAATCCAGCCCCGTAAAACGGAGGGGAGAGGAATGCAGCAGCTCACTGTAACACAAACTCGTCTCAACTCTTGAAGAATCCAAGTGAAAGAACTTGAACACGAAGTCTTTCTGAAATAACTGAAGACTAAACTTGAACCTGAAATGCAACCAGAATAAAAACAGAACAGATATCTGGGAGGGGCTATGGATTGATCAGCTATGATTAATGGAAAGAAAATTATCAGGTATGATTATACATAATTTTACCTTCCATATCATCAAGCTGATCAATCCATAGACTGGTGGGATGTACCGAAGCAGTACTCACCCAGGGCGGGACATTGAAATCCCTGACCTCAACACTGAAGCTCCAAACCGGGCCTCCGCCCGTGCAGCCACAGTCAAACGGTAATGCTTGGAGAATGTATGAGCCGAAGCCCAAGTTGCCGCCTTGCATATCTCTTCCAAGGAGACGGATCCGGCCTCTGCCATCGAGGCCGCCTGAGCTCTCGTGGAGTGAGCCTTCAGCTGGATAGGCGGCACCTTCCCCGCGGCCACATAAGCCGCTGCAATGGCTTCCTTGACCCATCTTGCCACTGTAGGCTTAGCAGCCTGCAGACCCTTACGAGGACCTGCAAACAGGACAAACAGATGATCCGATTTCCGGAAATCATTGGTCACTTCCAAGTATCTGAAGATGACTCGTCTCACATCCAGATATTTAAGAGCAGAGTACTCCTCTGGGTAGTCCTCCCTACGAAAGGAAGGGAGACAGAGCTGCTGATTCACATGGAAGCGAGAAACAATCTTGGGCAGGAAGGAAGGCACTGTGCGAATAATCACTCCTGCTTCAGTGAACTGCAGAAAAGGCTCTCGACATGAGAGCGCCTGGAGCTCGGAAACTCTTCTGGCTGAAGTGATAGCCACCAAAAAGACTGCTTTCAACGTCAGGTCTTTCAGAGATGCCCTCGACAAGGGTTCAAAAGGCGGCTTCTGCAATGCTCTTAGCACCAGGTTGAGATTCCACGCAGGCACCACTGAGTGCAGAGGAGGGCGCAGGTGATTAACTCCCTTGAGAAAGCGCACCACATCTGGCTGCGAAGCCAGGGAAGCACCCTTCAGGCGGCCCCTGAAGCAAGCCAGAGCCGCTACCTGGACTTTAAGGGAACTGAGCGACAGGCCTTTCTCCAGACCTTCTTGCAGGAACGCCAACACTGAAGAAATTGGAGCAGTGAAGGGAGAAAGTGAGCCTGCTTCACACCATGCTGCAAAGATACGCCAAACCCTGGCGTAAGCAGTAGAAGTAGAGCGCTTCCTCGCTCTCAGCATAGTGGCGATGACCTTGTCTGAGAAGCCCTTCTTCCTCAGACGCTGCCGCTCAATAGCCAGGCCGTAAGACCAAAGGGAGAGGGATCCTCCATCACCACGGGACCCTGATGTAACAGGCCCTGCTCCACTGACAGCCGCAGAGGATCGTCGAGTGAGAGCCTGATCAAGTCCGCATACCAGGGACGTCTGGGCCAATCCGGACCCACCAGGATTACCCTGCCGGGATGCTTTGCCACCCGGTCTAGCACCCTGCCCAACATGGGCCAGGGCGGGAACACATAGAGGAGCTCTTGTGTCGGCCACTGTTGGAGAAGAGCATCTACTCCCAGGGATCGAGGGTCCCGTCCTCTGCTGAAAAAGCGCGGCACTTGGCAATTGGCCGATGACGCCATCAGATCTAGGCTCGGCTGGCCCCAGCGCTTCGTGATGTCCAAGAACGCCTGAGCAGATAGTTGCCACTCTCCGGGCTCCAAGGTATGGCGACTGAGAAAGTCCGCCTTGACATTCATGACTCCGGCAATGTGGGCCGCTGAAAGCTGCTCCAGGTTCGCTTCCGCCCACTGGCAAAGACTCATAGCCTCCTTGGCTAGAGGGGCGCTCTTGGTACCTCCCTGGCGGTTGATATAGGCCACAGCCGTGGCATTGTCCGACAGGACCCGTACAGGCTACAACACCAGTACCGGGATGAACTCCAATAACACCAACCGAATGGCTCTGAGTTCCAGGAGGTTGATAGACCACTTGCCTCTGCAGGAGACTAGAGCCCCTGCGCTGTCCTTCCCAAGCAGTGGGCTCCCCAGCCCATCAAAGAGGCGTCTGTCGTGACGACAATCCACTCCGGGGTCACCAGAGGCAATCCTGCAGACAACTTGTCTGTCTGCGTCCACCAGCTCAGCGCCTTGCGCACTGCTGGGTCCACGGGAAGGCGCACAGCATAATCCTCCGACATCGGAGTCCAGCGCAGCAGCAGAGATAGCTGTAGTGGTCTCATATGAGCCCTGGCCCAGGGCACCACTTCCATCGTGGCCGTCATAGAGCCCAACAGCTGCACGTAGTCCCAAGCCCGAATAGGAGAGGCTACTAGGAACTAGTCCACCTGAGCCTGAAGCTTGACAATCCGATTGTCTGGCAGGAACACTCTGCCCACTTGGGTGTCGAATCGAACTCCCAGATACTCCAGGGACTGAGTCGGGCGCAGCTGGCGCTTCTTCCAGTTGATGATCCATCCCAGGGAGCTCACAAGAGCAACTACCCGGTCCATAGCTTTGCCGCACTCTGCATAAGAGGGGGCTCGGATCAACCAGTCGTCCAGATAAGGATGGACTTGTACTCCTTCCTTTAGCAGGAAGGCCGCTATGACCCCCATTACTTTGGAAAAGGTCCGCGGAGCAGTAGCCAACCCGAAAGGGAGGGCTCTGAACTGGAAGTGTCGTCTCAGGACTGTAAAACGCAGAAAGCGTTGGAGAGGAGGCCAGATGGGAATATGCAGGTACGCTTCCTTGATGTCCACGGAAGCCAAGAACTCTCCTGCCTTCACTGCCGCTATAACAGAGCGGAGAGTCTCCATGCGAAAGTGCCTCACTTTCCAGGCCCGATTGACCCCTTTGAGGTCGAGGATAGGCCGGACAGAACCTCCTTTCTTTGGAACCACAAAGTAAATGGAGTAACGTCCCTTGCCAATCTGATTTTTTGGCACCGGAACGACCGCACCCAGGCGGATCAGGTTGTCCAAGGTCTGCTGCACTGCCACAGCTTGACCGGAGACTTGCAGGGAGAGAGTACAAACCCGTCTCTTAAGGGTTGGCAGAACTCTAGCTTGTAGCCGTCTCTGATGACTTCCAGCACCCACGCGTCTGAAGTTATAGTGGTCCACTCGCCCAGAAACGAGGACAGCCGTCCTCCAATCTGCACTGGGGCGTGGACCAAGGCCCCGTCATTGGGTACGAGACCCTGGGGGAGGACCGGAGGGAGCACCTCCGGGACGGCGGTCTCTGCGAAAGGAATGCTGCTTGGGGGAGAAATTCCTCTTGAAGGAAGAGGGGGCAGAGGAACCCGACTTGCCCGGGCGGTACCGACGGGCTTCCAGCAACCGTCCTCTGGAGGTACCGGGACGAGTACTAGCCCGAGCCCTGACCTCTGGTAATTTCTTGCCCTTAGACGTGCCGAGATCGGTCACGATTTTGTCCAGCTCGACCCCAAAGAGCAGCTTGCCTTTAAAAAGGCAATCTAGCCAGGCGGGATTTAGAGGCGTGGTCAGCAGACCAATGTTTCAGCCAAAGCCACCGCCGCGCAGAGACTGTCTGAGCCATGCCTTTAGCTGAGGCTCTCAAGACATCATACAGCAAGTCTGCCAAATAGGCTAAGCCCGATTCCAGGGCCGGCCAATCAGCCCTCAAGGAAAGATCCGAGGGGGAAGCCCGCTGCACCATAGTCAGGCACGCCCTGGCCACATAGGAGCCGCAAACTGAGGCCTGCAAACTTAAAGCAGCTGCCTCAAAGGACGACCTTAAGGCCGCCTCCAATCTTCTGTCTTGGGCGTCCTTTAGGGCCGTGCCACCTTCCACCGGCAACGCCGTTTTCTTAGTCACCGCAGTGATTAAAGAATCCACGGTAGGCCACAGATAGGGCTCACGTTCACTCACAGCCAAAGGATAGAGGCGGGACATAGCCCTAGCCACTTTAAGGCTCGTTTCCGGGACATCCCATTGAGCCGCAATTAAGGTGTGCATGGCATCATGCACGTGGAAGGATCTAGGCGGGCGCTTCGTCCCCAGCATAATGGCAGAGCCAACAGGGGCTGAGGGAGAGACGTCCTCCGGAGAGGAAATCTTCAAAGTGTCCATGGCCTGTACAAACAGGTTGGGCAAATCCTCTGGGCTAAAAAGCCGCGCTGCAGAGGGGTCATCCGCTCCATCCGAGCGGGGATCTATCTCCTCCAAGGAATCCGCAAAGGACCGTTGGGAGACCTCAGACACGCTGCCCTCATCTACATCGGAGGAGACAAAGTCCTCCAAGGCCTGGAAATCAACCCGAGGGCGTTTACCTCTGGGAACCTCAACCTCTTTATCAGAAGAGGGAGCAGGGGCAGCGTTTTGCATGAGGAAAGCCTGATGCAGCAGCAAAACAAACTCGGGGGAGAAACCCCCCAGACTGTGCACTTCCGCAGCCTGGGCAACAGCCCTAGACGCACTCTCAACCGGCGCTCGCAATAGCGGGGGAGAGACATGCTGCGCATCCAAAATGGCGTCCGGCGCGAAACTCCGCGAAGGAGCCGCGCGGGAAGAACGGCGCTTAACTTTAGCCGCTTGTGCCGTCGCCCAAATTAAGGACGTTTATGGCATTAATGTCTCCAACCTCAAGGGTGGCCCACGAAGAAGCCGTCCGAGCCGCGTGGCCGGCCAAGATGGCGGAGGCGAGGAGCGGGGGATGGGCGTTTATGGCGGGAAAAAACCGCCACGCCAGAGGAACGACCGGGACATTCATCGGTCACTAAACTGTCACCCATCAAGGGCGAATCAGGTTGTAAAACCCCCGCATCCCCTCTAGAAGCGCTCCAGCGATCCGGGGAGCGACCCTTTGCGCCCTCGCCCTCCGACGCCATATGCCACGAGGAGAAGAATCGGGGAACCCCCTGCCCGCTATAAAAAGGTAAAATTACCTGCTTGCCGCTCCGAGCTGTAACGAACTGGTGTCCCAGTGAGTAGCTGCAATGAACGTTTAAAGAAACGTCGAATTAAACGCCTTTAAAGACGTTTAAAATTTTTTTTTTTTTTTTTTTTTTTTAAACGGAGCCAGCGGGAGGGGGGAGAAAAGGAGGGACCTGGCACCACCAGGTTTGCACTTGCTCAAAGAGCCCTCAACCCCAGGCCTCAACAAAACCTAAGGATTAGGCTTGGAGGCCTAGCCAGAGCTGCTGCTGTGTGTGACCACCACCTGCTGAGATAGAGAACATACTGAGGAGTTTCCGGCAGCACATGACCACATATAGGGAGGCAAAAGTTTGCTCTCTATCTCCACCTGCTGGTAGATGGACACAACCCACCAGTCTATGGATTGATCAGCTTGATGATATGGAATACTGAATTATCTACAATAAAATGAGGAGGATAAACTGGTAGAAGTATTGTCTTTTTCTATGATGAGCTCAAAAGTGACTGAAATAATCCATTCATATTGGTAAGTTTTACAGATTCATAATCATTTTGAGGATCATCCCATTTGTGCTTATCATTGGGGTAAAACTGTTGGAAAAATTCTGTCTTATAAATATTTAGATTACATTGAGACCCCATTGGCAGATTTGGGACACTTTATAGAAAGGGACATAAGAAGAAAGGTGGTGGTCATAATGCCCCTGTACAGGACACTGTTAAGGTCTCACTTGGAGTACTGTGTTCAGTTTTGGGGAACGTCTCTCAATAAAGACATAAAGAGAGTTGAGCTGGTACAGAGGAAAGTGACCAAAATGTTAACAAGTCTCTAACTGAAGATACGAGATAAAAGCCTGAATGTCCTAAATATATATACCCTAGAGGAGAGGAGATATGATACAGACTTTTAAATACTTGAAAAATATTACTGAACAAACAGTAATCCCCTAAATATGGGGAAGCTCTAGAACTAAGGCAACAAGGAGGTAAAATCAAAAGCAGCATCAAGAAATATTTCTTCAGAAAAAATGGTGGCTGCCTAGAATGCTTTCTGAAAGAGATGGCAGACGCAAGAACTGTGTTAGAATTCAAAAAGGAGAATGGAGACAAAAATAATACAGGATTAAACACCTCCCTTATGAAGAAAGGTAAACAGGTTATAAAAATATCAGAAAAGACAGAGGCAATACGAAGAAAGTGTATATAATCATGAGTGGGATGAACATTTAAACAGGGAACAGTTGTTTAACCTTTTAAATAACACAGATCAAGAAGACAGTCCATGAAATTAGGGACCTGCAAATTAAAAACAAATTGTAGAAATTATTTTTTCATGCAGTGCATAATCAGGGCCGGTCTTAGGCAGAGGCGACCAAGGCAGTCGCATAGGGCCCCGCGCCTAAGGGGGCCCCGCTCAGCGTGCCTCAACTCTGCCTCGTGCCTCCGCTACGACCCGGACCGGGACCGCTTTGAGTCACTCAACCTCTCTCCAGCCATAGGCAGATAAAGCATTCCTGGCATACCTTGTACACTGTGCACTGTGCTGGATATTTTCTTAATATTTTTCCTTATTTTCTCCTTTGTTATGAGAATTGGAACTACTAATTGTAGTGGACTTGAACTGAATAATTTCTGGGGAGGGGAGGTTTCATGATGATAGCATTGTGCTTATTATTTCAATCAGTTTTTTTGTACAAGTTTAGCTTCATTTGTCTTTATGTGAAATTTCATAAATAAAAAAAAATGTCTAAAAATGGAATAATCTTATCAATGGGGTGGAGCTAGGGTGGGGGCGGGGCTAGGATGGGGCCCCACCAAATTGGTCTGCACAGAGCCCCGCACTTGCTAAGACCGGCCCTGTGCATAATTCAGCTATAGAATCTGTTACCACAGATCATAATCAAGGCAACTAACACTATGGGGGTTTCTAAAGAGATTTGGACAAGTTCCTGGAGAAAAAAAAATCCAGAAAAAAATTATCCACCAGGCAGACCTCGAAAAGCCATCATTTATCCCTTAAAATGAGCAATGAGAAAGATTTACTTCTTGACTTGTCAGGATGCTGAAAATCAATGAACTCTGGTCTGACTCAGTACGATTTGCATTATGTTCTTATGGGAAGGGGTGCTGCTATCCCAGACACATGAGGGAACTTGGGGACAAGTTCAGCAACCCTCCCCTCCCCCACACAGATGGGTATGGCAGGTGGTATGCTGCAACTCATCATGACAGGGGGATGACAGGTGATGGGATACTGCTTTTCATTACATGAAGACATGGAGTAAGTGGTGTTACAACCACCTAAAGCATGAGGACACAGGGACAGGGAGGTTGCTGCAAACTACCCCGCTCCCCCTCCTCTTTATGAGACACAGGGGATGCCAGCACTCACCTGGGGAGGGATTTGAGCAGGTTTTCACGTAGCTCCAACGCTACCAGGTTGGCCAAGCTGGAAAATAAAGAGGATGCAGAAATCAGAGACTAGTACACACATATAGAGGACTAGCACCCACTCACCACCCGCCCCACCTGCCTGCCACTTGGGCTGATACCCCATTAAGCTTTAGTAGCAGGCACCCTTCACTGAGAGCACTCACTTCCCAATGTCGCTGGGTAAGGTTTGCAAGGACACGTCGTTCAGGGCCAGATGAGCCAGGCTGCGCAACTGAGTGAACCCATCGGGCAACCTGCAACGGCAAGACAGTCCATCAGAATACTAGTCACCCAAGCACCACTCCTCAACACAAGCAGCTCCTGAACACCAGCTGAAAAGGAAACATCATGCACCCAATTTTGTTTGTTTTTTCATCCTTTAGTCTGAGGCACAGAACTAAAATTAAAATTATGTTTTATTTTAATAAATGATGTAATCATAAAACACACAAAACAAAAATCAAACAGTAACTGTTAGTCATGATCTTCAGGAAGAAATATACAGCTGAAAACCATCAACACGTATGAACTGTATAACCTTGTATAATTCTCCTCAGGGGACTCATACATAAACTGAGATGTGGAGAGATGGCAGACTCCAGCAGGAACACCACATTTTAAACACCACAGTAAATAGTTAACCCATCATGACCCATAGTCTGTTTGTATGGAAAGAAGGGCCTATTCCAGAAAACAACAACCATCACAGCAAAATAATTAACTCCATCAAATGCTCTGCTATAGTCCAGAGAGATTAGAACACCCTTACTTCCATCCAGTTCCATGAAAAGATCATCAATAAACCAGGCCAGAGCCATTTCTTTGCTCAACTTGTCTGGAACCCAGTTTGATGCTAAATTAGTATGTGTCTAGATTCCACAAAAGTCATCACTTAGAACAAGACAGCTTCTCTATTCACTTAGTGAAGATATGTGAAACTGGACCACTATTCAAAAGAACTAGGATCAACAATTTTCAAAATCAGATGCAAAAAGGCAGTTTTTTAGGATGTTCAAGATAACCAGTTTTTACAGAGCTATTTTAACACTTAACCCCTTACTCCACGAGTTCTCAACCCAGTCTACACAGTTGTGATCCTATGAAATAATTTTTCAGTCAGGGGAATCTGTGGACATTCTGCATAAATTGAAATTTCAAAATAAAACGTCCGCAGATTTCCTTGACTGAAAAATTACTTCACAGGATCACAAGACAGCTGCATGGGAATGGGGATTGCGGGAATCTGCGGAACCCACAGGATTCCGCGGGGATGGAAGAAGTTGCCGTGGGATTCCACAGGAATGTAGTCAAAAATCTCTGGTGACTCCAGAATGACAATGCACAGAAACAACTGGAGCACCAGAATGAATCTTGGGATGCCCAGAGAGTAAGCAGGAAGACAAGACTGAGGCTTGGAAACACTCACTGGTGGAACAGTGAATATCATGCAGAAAAAACACAGGCAGCAGCTGTTGGGACTGGGAGGAAACAGAAGGCTGCAAGTAAATAATAGCATTGACTCCTGAGGTACCCGGGTGGGGATGGAGGAGATTAATTGTGGGGATGGGTGGGGATGGAATGGATCTTAGCAGGTACAAGTGAGTATGGGTGAAATTTCTGTCCCCTTGCAACTGTAACATAGTAGATGACGGCAGAAAAAGACCTGCACAGTCCATCCAGTCTGCCCAACAAGACAAACTCATATGTGCTACTTGATTTGTATCTGTCATTTTCAGGGCACAGACCGTATAAGTCTGCCCAGCAATATCCTCGCCTCCCAACCACCAGCCCCGCCTCCCACCACCGGCTCTGCCACCTAATCTCAGCTAAGCTTCTGAGGATCCATTCCCTCGGAACAGGATTCCTTTATGTTTATCCCACGCATGTTTGAATTCCGTTACCATTTTCCTCTCCACCACCTCCCGTGGGAGAGCATGCCAAGCATCCACCACTCTCTCCGTGAAAAAATACTTCCTGACATCCTCTAGTGATATTGTGTTCTCAACTCAGACCCCATGACATACCCTTCTAGTCAAATTTTCACAGTATTTTATTTATTTGCTGCACTTGTATCCCACATTTTCCCACCCATTTGCAGGCTCAATGTGGCTTACAAAATATACATGAATATGCATGAGATAGATTTGCATACGGTGCAGGTAGTGCATGCCAATATTTCTCCTGCATATTCACTGTGCATATCCTGAAAACCAGACTTCCTGAGTGCATCTTGAGGACTGGGTTGAGAACCATGTGAAGGTTTGGAGTGGGAAGAATTCACTGTGACTATCAGATCCTGCAAAATTATCAGAAGAGTGAGCGATCACAAGCACCTCATATGGCCAGTATTTTCAGGTATCCCATTCTATTCTATACACTCACTGCCCTTCTTTCATAGTGTGCACACACACACACACACATTGAAAGAGGACAATGAAGGGATATTGCTTAGAACACACCCTCACCTTCCTCTTTATTTAAAAATGTATACCCACTTAAAATTAAGTGGCTCACATCAATAATACATAATTAAAAAAATAAAACAAAACATAATGCTATTTCTGAGATTTTTCTCTGAAATTTGATTTTTTTTTTCCCTTGGAATTGGGTCATTTCCCTCTCTTGTTGCCCACTACTACTACTTATCATTTCTATAGCGCTACTAGATGAACGCAGCGCTGTACACTTGAACATGAAGAGACAGACCCTGCTCGACAGAGCTTACAATCTACAGTTGGACCCTTTTCCCCCCTTCCTATTTTCAGATAAAGATACGTATCCCTTCCCCTGAGATTTGGCCAGAGACCCAGATCCTTTTCCACTATTATACTGGGAAAGAAGAAGACAGGCAAACTGAGGCAAGAACAATGTGCTGATCTCAGCTTGAAAGGGGGTACTGTAAGATAACAGCTGACAATAGGAAAAGAACAAATTGCCCATCCAGACTGTGGTTATTCCAGTTTACTGCAAAGACTTCAGAAGATTAACTACCAACAGTCTATCCCTATCATGCCTCACCACCAAGGTCCAAGCTAAATAATCATAGTAACACAGTAGATGAAGGTAAGGTTCATGAACTCTGCCCAACAAGATTTATTTTATTTATATATTTGTTACATTTGTATCCCACCTTTTCCCACTTATTAGTAGGCTCAAAGTGGCTTACATAGTTCCGGAGAGGTGGCTACAGACTCCGGTGTGAACTAATACGTATAGGGATACTAATACAGTGACAAGTACAGTAAAGAAGTGTCGGTAAATTAAGTGGGGTGATTCAGACAAAATGTTAGGGTGTGATCGTGCGTCGGGGTTGAAAACTTCGTTTCCTGATTAAAATGTCGTATTTCATTATTCGGTGTTTATGTAAGATACTGTGGGGTACGCCTTCTTGAACAGGTGAGTTTTTAAGTTTTTTTCAGAATTCTAGATGATTATATAAGGTATGATGTGACGCTTTAATATATATATATATATATATATATATATATATATATATATATATATATATATATATATCCAATCTTGATTTCTCCTTGCCATTTTCAGGGAATAGACCATAGAAGACTGCCCAGCATGGTCCTTGTTCTAAAACTTCAGAAGCTCTCATTGAAGACCCCGAAAAGCTCTATTCCAACCCATCCATATCTATTAAGCCACGATCAGGACACAGACTGTAGAGGTCTGCCCAGAACTGGCCTTGTTCTGCAACTTCCGAAGCTCAATCTGTCCAGCCACGATCAGGGCACAATTCGTAGAAGTCTGCCCAGCACTGGCTTTGCTTCCCAATTACCAGTGTTCCCAACTAATCCCCGCTAAGCTTCTTTGGATCCATTCCTTCTAAACAGGATTCCTTTGTGTTTATCCCATGCATTTTTGAATTCCATTACTGTTTTCATCTCCACTACCTCCCAAGGGAGGGTCCTCCAGGTATCTACCATCCTCTCAGTGAAAAAATACTTCCTGACATTATTCCTGAGTCTGCCCCCTTTCAACCTCAATTAATGTCCACTAGTTCTATCACCTTATCATCAGCAATGTAGGAAGGCTAACTGAGTTACTTTTAGACCTCTCTTTCCTCACAGAATGCAGAATTCTCTGGTGAGCTTATAGATGTTCTCCTGTAAAGCTGGATTATATGTTCTCTTAGGCTTTCGCAGCTGGCATCATGATTGTTGCAGTTGTCCAGATCTTGCCATGTCTGAGTAAGTAGAACAGATGCTTCAGCTATTGTGTTGTGGCTTTATGCTGTGAAGTCTGCAGTTTGTATTTATATAGTGGGTTCTCAAACCTGATTAATCTCAATGACCTGGCCAACAGTAGCAAGCTTGGAGCAGAGAGAGTGATCCGGAAGCTTGGGGAGGAACTCAAGTCTTTGGTTCAGACTGCAGCTTCTTCTGAAGTTATTCCTACATATGGGAAGGAAGAGGATAGACTACTTAAAACAGAGGAGTTCAATAAATGGCTTGAAGCTTGGTGTAAAGAGGAAAGTTTTAGATACATAGGAGGATGGGGTAGTATGTGGAAAAATAACAGGCTGTACTGTAATGATGGGCTACATCTTTCTGTGACAGGAAAAAGGATCCTTGGGGACAAATTCAAACAGTATGTTTTTTTTAATTAGAGAGTGGGGGTGACAAAAGGAAACAAGGTGATTCAGAATGTTGCTCCCAGAAAAAACATGATGGCAGAGGGAAAGGTCGTCTAAATACAGAAAACCATCTAAAATCACGTACCAAATGGAAGGCAATGGGAACACATGCTCATAGTCTAAGAAAAAAGGTTTAAGATTTGCAGGAAAACTTGGATATTGTTGCTATTACAGACATGGTTCAATAATTCCCTAGTTGAAAAAAAAAACACAGAAAGGCGGTATATCAAGTCCCTTTTCCCTTTCCTTTAAATGGGATGCGAACATAATGGGCTGTAATCTTTTTAGGAAGGAAAGGGAGGGCTGAAGAGGTGGAGGAGTGGCACTGTATGTGAAAAACAATATCTGAGCAACTGAAATGCGGGGAACCTGGGAAAAAGAAGAAGCTATACGGATTCTCCTGGAAAGAGCACACACAACTAGAGTATTAAGTAGTGAGTGCATAAGTGACAAGCCCATGTCCCACCCACGCTCCATTCACATGTATGCCACCCTTGCAGTTACATGCTATGGCTCTTACACACTCCCTTATAGAAAAGCACGCGATACTTTAACTCCCAGTTATAGAATTGCCCCTTTTGAGTGCTGTGTCTTGTTTCCTTGCTATTTTCCTTAACCGGTGTTTCCTGTATTTTTGTTTCTTGTCTTTTTGTGTGTGAGAGAGCGCTTTTGTACTAGTATATGTTATTTGTTCCTGTTTGTCAATCTTTTTGTTTTAGAGTATGTGAGAGGAAGCTCCATCCCTGGCCGCCTTCAAATCCGGGCTAAAGGCATACCTGTTTGATGCTGCTTTTAACTCCTAACTTGTCACCTGCTCGTAACCTTTATCTTGTCTTCCTCTCTTCAATAGTCCCTTTCCCTATGTGTCCTGTCTGTCTGTCCTGATTTAGATTGTAAGCTCTTTTGAGCAGGGACTGCCTTTTCTTCATGTTAAATTGTGAAGCGCTGCGTACGACTGGTAGCGCTATAGAAATGATTTGTAGTAGTAGTAGTAGTTTTAAATATTTGGTTAGAACAGCCAGACAAATGATGCCCAATAATTTACAAAAAGACTCAAAACAAGGCACTGGACTAATTACCAAAAATGTTCTTGATCAAAATATTTACACACCCACTGAAGATTGAAAATGACAAAAAAAGCCTTCTGGGACAGTGTGTTAAATTGAGCTTCTAAAGTTAATCTAGAATCCAGGAGTACGAGCAACTATAATAAACCACCCACCACCACTCTCTACCATTCCAAACCCAACAATAGCTGACTTCTACTACCCAAGAAAGCCTAATCCACCCTGTTAAAAAGTTCAGGGGTACGAAATACAAGCTGCTCTGTATGCCCTACTGGGGTAGAAATGTGCCTCACGAAGCACAGTTACAATTTTTTAATTTGTGGATGAATAATAAGTCATCAACAATCTCAGGATTCAGTCTGTCTTGTCTTCCTGCAATAGAAAATGTCTTCTTAGATGATGTGTTGGTAGCAGAAATGCACAGGATCCCCTGTGAAAAATTTGCCAGTTGTGGCCAGCATTTTTGCTTGTTTTTCCAAAACATCAAAACATTGTCATCTGCATCACTCAAACATAAAATGAAGGTACTTACCTGTAGCAGGTGTTCTCTGAGGATAGCAGGCTTTATATTCTCACAAGTGGGTGATGCCGACCTGCGTTGCCAGGTCCAGAATTTACAAAAGTCTGAGAGCTTTCTGGAACACAAGACATGCTTCACCGTGCATGCAAGTGTGCCTTCCCACCTGCCACAAGAACATGGTCTCATCAATTTTATACTACAGCAAAAATAAAGTAAAAATAACAAAGGACACAACTACAAGGAAGTGGGAGGGATTGTGAGAATATAAAGCCTACTATCCTCGGAGAACACATGCTACAGGTAAGTACCTTCGGTTTCTCTGAGGACAAGCAGGCTTATTTATTCTCACAAGTGGGGAATACCTAGTATACAGGATCACAAAAAAACAACAAAAATTGGTCAACTGGGCCTCGCAACGGAGAGGACATAACAGAGATTAACCTGAAACTATATACAATCTGAATGAAAGTGAAGCCTGGGATAAAATAAAACGGGCCTAGGAGGGTGCAGTTGGATTCTAGGCCCCAAACAGATTCTGCAATACTGTCTGCCCGAACCAACTGTCGTATCGGGTATCCTGCTCAAGGCAGTAGTGTGATGTGAATGTGTGGACTGAAGACCACGTCGCAGCCTTGCAAATTTCTTCAATGGAGGCTGACCTCAAGTGGACTACCGACACAGCCATGGTCCTGACATTGTAAGCCATGACATGACCCTTCAGGATCAGCCCAGCCTAGGCATAAGTGAAGGAAATGCAATCTGCCAGTCAATTAGAAATGATGCTTTTCTGTTGGGATCAAGAGAAACAAAAAGCTGGGCGGACTATCTGTGGGGACTTGTCTGCTCCATGTAGCAGGCCAATGCTCTCTTGTAATCCAACATGTGCAAGCTGCTTTCGTCAGGTTGGGCATGGGGTTGGGGAAAGAATGTTGGTAAGACAATTGACTGGTTCAGATGGAACTCTGACACCACTTTCAGCAAGAACTTAGGGTGAGTGCAGAGGACTACGCTGTTGTGATGAAACGTATATAAGGTGTATCCACTACTAAGGCCTGAAGCTCACTGACCCTACGAGCTGAAGTAACAGCCACCAAGAAAACAACCTTCCTGGTCAAGTACTTCAGATGACAGGAATTCAGTGGCTCAAAAGGAGCATTCATCAGCTGGATGACAACTATGTTGAGATCCCATGACACAGATGGAGGTTTGACAGAGGGCTTTGACAAAAGCAAACCTCTCATGAAGCAAACAAGTAAAGGCCGTCCAGAAATGGGCTTACCTTATACAGGCTGATGATAAGCACTAAATGCACTTAGGTGAACCATTATGGAGTTGGTCTTGAAACCAGACTCTGATAGGTGTAGAAGCTATTCAAGCAGAGTCTGTGAAGGGCAAGCAAGGGGATCTAGAGCCTTGCCCTCGCGCCAAAGAGCAAACCTCCTCCATTTGAAAGAATAACACTTCTTAGTGGAATCTTTCCTGGAAGCCAGCAAGACAACCTCCAAAAGATCCAAGGAAATGAATCCTAGGCTCTCAACAACCAAGCTGTGAGAGCCACAGACTGGAGGTTGGGATTTAGAAGGCACCCTTCGTTCTGTGTGATGAGGGTCGGAAAACACTCCGATCTCCACAGTTCTTCGGAGGATAACTCCAGACGTAGAGGGCATCAAATCTGAAGCAGCCAATATGGCGCAATCAGAATCATGGTTCCGTGGTCTTGCTTGAGTTTCAACAAAGTCTTTCCCCACTAGAGGTATGAGAGGATACGCATAAAGACCTGTCCCCCAATTGAGAAGGAAGGCATCTGACGCTAGTCTGTCATAGGCCTGAAGCCTGAAACAAAACTGAGGGACCTTGTGGTTGAGCTGAGTGGCAAAAAGATCCACCGAGAAGGTGCCCCATGCTTGGAAGATCTTGCAGGCTATGTCCATACTGAGAGACCACTCGTGAGGTTGCATTATCCTGCTCAGTCTATCAGCCAGGGTATTGCTTTTGCCTGCCAGATAAGTGGCTCGAAAGAACATGCTGGGTTGGCGAGCCCAATGCCACATCCGGATGGCCTCCTGACATAGGTGGCGTGATCCGGTGCCCCCCTGCTTGTTGGTGTAATACATTGCAACTTGATTGTCTGTTTGCATGAGAACAATTTGATGAGATACCAATCTCTGAAAACCATAACAGCATTCCAGATCACCCAGAGCTTCAGGAGATTCATCTGAAGATTTGGTTCCTGGGAGGACCAAGCTTCTTAAGTGTGATGCCCATCTGCATGAGCTCCCCATCCTAGGAGAGATGCATCTATCATCAGCACTTTTTGTGGATTAGGAATTTGGAATAGAAGTCCCAAAGTCAAATTGAATCGAATGATCAACCACTGAAGGGAGCTTACAAGCTCTGGGGATACTTGGATGACATCTTCTAGACTCCCCGTGGCTTGATGCCACTGAGAAGCTAGAGTCCATTGGGCTGATCTCATGTGAAAAAGTGTCATGGGTGTAATGCACATTGTGGAAACCATGTGGCCCAACAATCTCAACATCTGCCGAGGTGACCTGCTGCAATGCCCAAACCCTGGATGTGAGTGCGACCAGACTGTCCGCTCTCATCTCCGGGAGGTAGCCTCAAACCATCTGGGTATCAAGCAGTGCTTCTACGAACTCCAATCGCTGGACAGGGCGGAGATGGGACTTGGGGTACTTTAAAACAAACCCTAGTACCTCAAGCATTCAATAGTCATCCACATAGACTCCTGAGCACCCTCCTCATTGTTGAAAGTCTGCGTAGTGATCCTGAAACTATTACTACACATTTGGTAAAGACCCTGGGAGCTGACACGAGGCTAAAAGGCAAAACATAGTACTGAAAGTGATGTATTCCCAGCCGAAATCAAAGATACTTCCGGTGGGCTGGAAGTATCGTGATGCGAGTACATGCATCCTTTAAGTCCAGAGAGCATAGCCAATCATTTTTCTAAATCTCTGGGAGAAGGGTGCCCAGGGCAACCATCCTGAACTTTTCTCGGACTAGGAATTTGTTCAGGGCCCTTAGGTGTAGGATGGTATGCATCCCTCATTTTCTTTTGCACAAGGAAGTACCTGGAATAAAATTCCTGCCTTTTCACCCATGGTGGAACAGGCTCGACCGCATAGGCCTTCAGAAGGGCGAAGAGTTCCTCTGCAAGTACCTGCTCATACTTAGAGCTGAACGAATGAGCTCTAGGTGGGCAATTTGGAGGTTTGAGATACCAACTGAGGGCGTACCCAAGACGGACTGTTTGAAGAACCCACCGGTCGTAGGTTATGTATATATTTTATAATGTTTTAGGATCTATGCCCTGATGCATGGACCATGTTGGGATAGGGTCCGGTCATAACACTGAATGATGTTTAAGCAAGTTGGATTGAATTTTTGAAAAAGTGATTGAAAAGCATTGAACTGCATGAAAAATAAAAGTTCTGCACGAAGAATCTTACTGAATTCCTATTTATTGCATCTGATATGAAGGTGTTTTCAGAAGTCGCCTTCATATCTTCATTCTTTGGATTGTTGGGCTTTTGTGTTTCTACTAAACAAAATGCATCTCTGATGTGTTTATATTTTGCACAGTGAAATAGGAAAGGCCTATGTTTATGTTAATTTGAATATGTTTTTGCACCTTTATTTTTATGCTTGTATTTTATTGGTTTTGTGACCACTCCACTCACACTGATTGAAAAAGTGAGCTTTAAATGTAATTTAATGGAGGCAAAAACTATTAAAAAAAAAAAAAAGTCACCAACTCAGTTTTCAAGAGTGGTAAGGAGAATGATGTATAAACCTGGAATCTGTAGCTCCCATGAATTTAAAACATACTAATGGTTAACTAATCTCAGTCTGTGTGTGAATGTGTCATGATATATTTATTAAATTGAGTTGTTCACTTTCAAACAACAACAACAACAAAAAAAAAAAAGACTCTGCCAAAAGAAAACTTGGCACAAGCAGATTGGTGCACCCTCCCAGAAACTAAACACTGTTTTTCAGCCTTGCTTCTGAATGCACCCAAAGGGACAACAGCAGTTACTATCAATACCTACATTCAGCATGCTTGGCAGGAGTCCTCCTCACTCTGTTATGAAAAAGAAAAATGTCAAATTCAGGAAATGAAGAAAAAGGTGAACACCTTCCACTCTTACTTAGCATGGTGCCCTGCTTCCTGCTTCACTGCAACCTCTGCTAATACTTCTCTGATAGATATAAAGAACATGCACAGTGTTCTGCAAACGTCACTCTGCACTGCATGTGCAAAAATTTCCAGGGAAAAGGGGACTATCCTCCTGAAACAGTCACACTGTATGATGCCAAGGAGTGATGCCACATACAGAGAACTTATGCAGCCAGTGCTCAATGGGATCTAGCAGCAACATCACCTGGCTGCAATACCATAATTGTACCACAAGGTGGAAGCAGAACAATGTGCCAAACCAGCATTAAAATCCAACCCAATTCAGCCCTTTGAAAAGGCGGCAAACATTTCTGTGTGCCTTAGAACATTAATACACAACCTACTGGAGGGTGAGTGCTGGAAACCACAAACAGCAGTGACGGACCCCACAAAATACAGAATGTGACCACAGCCTAGAAACAGAAACATGAAGACAAAAAACTGAATTGGAAAACCCAAGAAGCCGGACTCTGCATGAAGTGCTATAGTGGACAGAAAAGCTTTACACACTGAAAAACCTTTATAAAATTACTTCCTTTCTGTCTTATTTTGACAACACATATGAAAGCTTTCATGCCAATAAAGCTAACTGAATTACCTCTGTGTCAGGCAAGGGTTTCTTGCCTGATAACTGTTCTGGACAGCAGCTGTCAGTTGCAGGTCAGAGGATGAGCAATCAAGGCAGCCTGTCTCACAGGAATTAAGAGCTGCAGTGCACAGCGGTGGCCTCATCTGCAGTGTCGGAGATTTATTTATTTATAGAAGCTTGTATATTGAACCAAGGCCATCCAATTAAAAAAAAAATGTTTTTTTAATTTAAAAAGCCACACACACACACACAGATATCAATTTAACAACACAATAATAGAAACAGACTGCAAATCAAAATACCAGTTCAGAACCATGTCACCCTGCTCCCCTCTACAACCCCCTCTACTTCCAGCACAAAAATCATCATTCTAAGACTCCAAGCCCAGATACCCATCCATCCTTAATTTCTTCCTGAACACAAAGATAATAAATGTCCTTCTCTCACCTCGCCAAACTTGAGAACACTAGTACCAGAAGTTTAAAACTGACTTGCCCCCTCACTGGCAGCCGATATAGCCATAAAAGAAGTGGCTGGGCAGTAACTATTCCCCTGGCAGTAACACTCTGAAGAGACTGCAGCCTCCTTAATACATTCACATCTAAAGGGCACTGAAGTATTGGGGGGGGGGGGGGGTGGATACATGGCAACTAACAAAAAACAAACAAACTGATCCTTCAGTACAGGCAGTTCAATTGGAGCAGGTGCAGAAGCTACATGGGTCACATGCAGAGGAGATCTAGTGACGCAATGTGCAGCATGCCTCTGTAGCTTCTATGAGGTGATCTAATTCAGATCCTCCACTACAGGAAAGCTCTACCTTTTCTCTTGCCTCCTGCTCCTCTGAGTCCCAGCACCCTGACAGCTGGGACCCTGAGAGACAACTATTTTATAATTGCTGCAGCCTTGCTCCTTGGCCTGCCACTGCCAGAAAGCTGACCCTTCCCCTGGCCTCTTCTGAACTCATGGGTGTGCAGTTGGATCAAAAGACTCAATAGCATCACAGAAGCCCAGAACGTCTAACCTCAGCACTGGGTAAGGAAAATAAAAAAGCAAACAAAAAAACCTTTTACTGTAGGGTTAGGACAAGTGGATACTGCAAGAAAAAAGTGATGGTGGGGTACGAAGGGGAAATTTTGGGGTATCAAGAGGGGAAGTGTGTGGTTGGTAAAAGAGAGGGGAATGGGCACAAATTTGTAAAAAGGGGAAGGAGGAGATGTGGAGTGAATGAAATTTGGGAAACAAGAAAACACCACAGAGAAGGCAAGATGGAGAAGAGGATAAAGGAGTTTGTGCAGGGTAGGCAGGTTTCAGAAAGTTGAACGGAACTGCCAAGCTCCTCTTGTTGTTTCTTTGAGGGTGGGAGTTGACATGCTGAGGCTGCTGAGTCGTCCTTCCTGTGTCTTGGGGAATGGGGGGAAATCCTCCCACCCTCAGAGAAACAGCAAGAGTGGCATGGTAGCCCCAATCTATAAGTTCCCACTGAGAGGTAACATGATGGAGCTGTAAACAGCTTCTTGTTATTGCTCTGGGGATGAGAGCAGTGGCGTAGCCAGACCTGACATTTTGGGTGGGCCCAGAGCTTATATGGGTGGGCGCTATGTATATACAGGTGTGAGTAGTTTTTTGGGGGTATCCTAAATAATTTTTAATAAACAGTCTGCCCAACACCTGTCCTACAGCAACATAAACCACATACATATTCGGAACCTATGTTGCAAACCTTAAAACCGCCATACCGAGAATACAAAACACTCAGGACCTATAGAGCAATTCTACCATACCATAAGCAGTCATTTCTATGAGTCACACAAGGAAAAGGAAAGCATCTTAAACACTACAGTGAGCACTAGAACACCAATTCACCTATTGTAAAATGAAACCAGACAGAATAGTACAGATCGTCGATCCTGCACAGTCAATGCCAACTGAAAGCCATGTCTTTTTCACAAACACAGATACACCCTAATCCAGTATAAAATAAGTAATCAAACTTTCTATTTAGACAAAAATTAAACTGAACCCCCAAGATGCCAGACTCTGCATACAATGCAACACCACAGAAACAGAAAATGTCCCCTAGTACTGTGCAAAAATATAGACAGCAGATGTAAATTTGAAAAAACTAACAAATACCAATCACCACTTTACAAATTAACAAATAGAAATAAAACAAATATAGAAAATAAAATAATACCATTTTATTAGACTAATACATTTAGCTGTCAGAGGCCAAAACTTTCTTCCTCAGGTCAATACAGTATATAGTGCTGTTACAGTAGTCTATCCTGATCTGAGGAAGGGGGCTTTGTTCTCCGAAAGTTTGTCAAAATGTATTAAAATTAGTCCAATAAAAAGATTACCATATTTACATGTTGTATTATTTATATATTTATTGCATTTGTTTCCCACCTATTTGCAGGCTCAATGTGGCTTACAATACATCACGAATGGTGAAAACATAAAAGAGAATATACATTTATTTTTTTTAATTTATTTATTGTTTTAATGATAATACAAAGAATACTTCTTTGAAAAGATACACCAGATATAAACACAAATACACTAAAGAATATACTATATATAGAGAACATCTCTACAATCTGGTTACAATAGTCCACCAAAAAGAGAAGGAGTGGGATTCAAGATTAATTAAACCAGTGGAAGTTTGGTGCTATTAACTTAAAGTTTAAGGAAAAACAAGCAGTGGTACTCCTTAATTTACAGAACCATAAACCAGAAATGGAATTAGCATTGGTTTTTCTTCATATCAAGGAATGACCTTAATTGTTCAGGTTCAAAGAATATATATTTTTTATCCTTGAATATCAAAATACACTTGCAAGGAAATCGTAATTGGAAAACTGCTCCAACATTTAAAGACTCTTGCCTCATATCTAAGAACTTTTTCCGCCTTTGCTGAGTCCAACGAGCAATGTCTGGGAACACAGAGATTTTGCTTCCTTTAAACTCAGGATAAATTTTTTTAAAATAAAGTCTCAATAAAGATTCTTTATCTTGTAAGAAGACAAAAGATACAATCAATGTCGCTCTGGTTTCTGTATTATCCACAGACTGCTCCAAAAAGTTTGTCAAATCCAGCGTTTCAGGAGGAATGTCCTGTTTAGAAGTAACTTGAGGTAAAGGAGGTTTCTTTTCTAAATAGTAGATCTTTTGAAGAGGAGGGAGTGTTTGATCTGAATAGTTATATATTTCTTTAAGAAACTTAGCAAACATATCCTTCGGAGCCACAAATTGAGATTTTGGAAAATTTAGGAATCGTAGGTTTAGATTTCTTGATAAATTTTCCATATTCTCTATTTTTCTTTGTATAGAGGCACAATCTCCTACAATATGAACTTGTTGTTGAGATATTTTCCCAATTTGCGTCTCTAGGTCAGTTTGCTTTATTATTACTCCCTCCATTTGTCTTTTAAGAGATTTTATCTGAGAAAAATTGTTCAAGGATAGCGTTATGAAAGAGGTACAGACCTTGTGAAGCAATTCCAATGCTGTCCAAATCGATTCCAGCGACACCTCTTGGGGCTTGACTAAGGGTTGTATCGCCAATACGCAAGCAGAAACTTCTTCTGGCGTAGTTATTTCAGGCAATACCCCAATAGCCTCCCCTGTTGGCATTTCTGGCGTTCGCTGGGCTCCCTCAGCTAGCCCCAGGATCTCTCTGGGCTCCGCTATTGCTTCTGGGGAAGGCCACTCCTCCGAATCCCCACTAGTCTCGGGATTCGGTACAGTTCCTCCAGGTGCGTGCGAAAGCGTCGGGGTCACAGGTCCTAACGGACTAAGCGAAAGTTCGCTCTCCTGAGCAGAGCTCTTCCCTGCTCCGCTAGCGGATACGTCCGAAGTCGGAGTCGATACCAGAAATGTAGTCAATGACTGCTGCCCAGGCAAGGTAGGGATTTGCTTCGGGAGGGGTGGTCCCCTTAGCTTCCCTTTCCTTTTCGGCATATTAACTAGGAAAATCGTCGAAGAAAAATTTTCTTTTTGGGAGCGTCTTTGTTACACGTCCTGCTTGGGCGCCATCTTGAATCCTCGAGAATATACATTTAATTAACATAGGATCTTGGGTAACATGACATTGACGAAACATGACAGTAGTGTAACAAGCAAACACTACAAGACAATTCTGGATATATATGTAGGAGTTCACATTTGTTGATCTTTGTGGTATGCCTTGTCAAAGAGATGGGTCTTCAGTAGTTTACGGAAGTTAGTTAATTCATAGACTTCTACCGCACAGCCTGAAAACAATCTATGAATTAACTAACTTCCGTAAACATTTATTAACACAGCTACAATACTACTTTATCCTAAAGCAAAAAAAAAATACAAATATATATTTTATTTATTGTTTGTTGTCTCTGGCTTTTTTTTTGTTTGTTTGTTTCATTTGTACCCCGCGCTTTCCCACTCATGGCAGGCTCAATGCAGCAGGCAATGGAGGGTTAAGTGACTTGCCCAGAGTCACAAGGAGCTGCCTGTGCCGGGAATCGAACTCAGTTCCTCAGCTCCCCAGGACCAAAGTCCACCACCCTAACCACTAGGCCACTCACTCCACTTCTGCTTTCCTCATCTTCTTTTCACTGTCTCGCTTCCATCCAGCATCTCTCTTCATTCATTCTCTGCCATCCAGTGTCTGCCCTCGCTCCCTGCCCCTTTCTTGCACATCTGCCCTCTATCTCTGCTCCTTCCATCCACCATCTGTCCCTGTCTGACTCCCAGCTCTTATTAGGACTGAAAATTAAGTATTATATCTCTGTAAAGAAATATAAAGTCCTCCTCTGCGGGTGGGGAAAGACATTTTGGGTGATTCCAGGCACTTGCTGCACTGTGGAACAGTGGAATCCATCCATGGAAAAGGGCAATTAAGCAGCGAACCACTGTGAACTTTCTCGCAAAGGGAAATAAATGCTAAATATATGCAAATTCTAAAGTTCACGTACAATTATGCTGCATTAGGGAAAAAAAAGGACTAACATGCAGCCATTCAGACCAGTGGATCCGTTGAAACAAACTCTGCACCTAGGACCCAAGCCCATTAGGAAAGAGTAAGGTTAACTGAATGCACCATCCTAATGTTTAGCTTTACAGATCAAGAGGGTGCTAATTGCTTGTAAGTATTTTTCTGAAGGCTTTGGAGAGCCACAGGCTTGAGTTTTGTTTTTGCTTGGGTGACCGATTTCAACTGCAAACACGTGCAAAAACTATTCTTTTACCCAGCTGCTCTTAAACAGGCTGCTCAGACCCTCCAAACAGCACTGCAGCTGTTTGTTTACCTGATCTCTCTGGTCTGCAAAAGTTCAGTCTTCTATGGCGACCCCAAACTGCAATAATGTGATGGATTGGTCATAAATGAAAGGGAGAAAATAAATAAATCAAAGCTACCAGGCACTGCAGTGGTCAGACCGAGAGTTGTACTGAAGTCACACTAGGATCAGTCACTACGTGTTGTGAGCTGGGAATCCAAAAATAAGCTGTTAAGCAGCCTCAGTGACCCCTTTCAGAATAACAGTTAATATATGGTTAATTAAAGCAGTACAAACACTGCTTTAGACCTGTCCCTGCCTGGAAGCCCTTCTCTCTCCTACAACTTCCCCGTCTACACGGGAACAGGAAGTTGAAGGAGAAAGAAAGGCTTCTCGGGCAGGTCTAAAGCAGCGTGTGTACTGCTTTCTCGCTGACGCTATCGGTGGATTGGAAGGCTCGGGGGGGGGGGGCAATACCTGGTGGCTGGTGCTGCGATGCTGGAAGGAGAGAAGAGCTGCTCTTTCCTGTCTGCTGCGGGGCTAAAGGCTGGTTGTGCACTGATTGGAGGAGCAGGGAAAACTGGGTGGGCCTAAACTGAGATTGGGTGGGCCTGGGCCGACCCGTAGCTACGCCCCTGGATGAGAGGTGATACGTTGGGGCTGCCAAGCCCCTCTTGCTGTTCCTCTGAGGGTGGAAGGTGATATGTTGGGTCTGCTTAGCCCTTCATCCTGTTTTTCTAGGGATGAAAGCCTCCCAGCCTCAGAGAAACAGCAAAAGGGGCTTGGCAGCACAAACCTATAAGCTCCCACTGAGAGGTGCTATGATGGTGCTGCAGAGCTTCTCTTGCTGTTTCTCTGGAGGTAATACGTTGGAGCTGCTGAGCTCCTATTGTTGTTTGGGGGTGATATGTTAGGACCATGGAGACTTTCATGCTATGTCTGTCTTTTTCTTGGGGAGGGGGGGGGGAATTCCCCCCAGCTTAAGAGAAAACGGCAAGAAGGGATTGACAAGAGGAATACATAACTGGAGACTGGGGCTGGAATGATTAGAAAAATGGTCAACAAAGAGAGAAAATAAAAGTACTTTTTCTATGTCATGATTAGACTGTTAGTTTTGGAATGTACATCTGCCAAAGCTGGTGTTAGACACGTGCATGAAATACAACAAATCATGCTAACTGTGCTAATTTCAAATTTTCTAAGCACAGAACACTAGAAAAGATAACAGGCCACACAGAGTTTAAATAGCTGTGGTTGCATTCTTTGTATGTTCTGAAGACAGTTTGCACTTGTGTATCATTACTGTGTTAGTTATTTTTAGTTTTCATTTTAGTATGGTCTTTTTATTAAAAAAAAAAAAAAAAACACTACCCCCCCCCCCCCCCCCATTTTAAAAATAAATAAATACCAGTTCCTCACAAAAGGAGAGAAGCTGCCCATAGTGACCAAAGAAGTTTCATCTTTTATTCTTTGGGAAAATGTAACAAGGAATCTGATTGGTCAGTATGGGCAAGTTCTCCACCTTTGTGCAAAATCTTTTTCACCAGTCTTTTTAAATAGACTCTATCTAAAAAGACACATTGTTCATTCTTACTCAGTTTGTAAAAACAGACCATCTGTCAAGGAGCCAGTTCATATGACAGTAAAATATAACAGATATGTGGAACTGTGTATTGTTTTGTGTGCCATTTCCAATTACCTGTATGTATTATATATGTTGCCAAGTTACTTAACTGCTTAATAAAAATGTCCATTTCACAATCTTTGTTGATCTGAGGTCAGGGTTACTCAGTTGAAATTTGTTCGACTCAGGGGGGGACTTGGCTTGAAGAAGTTGAGAAACACTGCTATAACCACTCAATCTCGAGTCAGTGGATACCATGAAGACAACTGCACCAATTTATTCTCCATAGAAATTCTAGCCTTCTAAACCCCTGACAGGTCATCCCTAGAGAGAGAGGGCACACTGCGAGCTCCTGACCATCCTTCCACTCAGGAATTTATAAATGTCTAACATCTCTCTCCTCAGCTGTCTTTTCAAGCTGAAGAGTCCAACATCTCTTTCCTCATAAAGGAGAAAGAACAACTCTCCTATTATACTGGTTGCCCTTCTCTGTACCTTTTCGAAATTCTCTCTATTTTTTTGAGATGCGGCAACCATAACTGGGTGTCCTCCTTTTACCAGGGTATTCCCTCCACCTCAGAAGTATTTGTCTAATACCAGATCGGTATTTATTTCCAAACAGGATATCATCTGTATATTATGTGCACAGAGATAAGAAAAATCCAAAAGATCAAACACTCTTCCCCAGGGGAATACAAACAAATGTTCAATAGTAAGGACAAGGAAGAGCTCACACACCCTGGAAATCAAACTCACTTACTTTTATCCTCTGCCTTCTTTCAATCAGAAAGCAAAGTCGCTTACTTTAACAGATATTCTCCAAAGACAGCAGGATATCAGTCCTTGCAAGTGTCATGTCATCCAACTAAATCTGAGTCAAAAAATGTAAACAAAGCTCTCAGAGATTTCTTGAGTAGTGCGCACCTGTGTGGGAATTCTAGGCTGTGTCATCATGTAAGGCCACCTCAGTTCCATATATTAAAAAAACAAACAAACAACTTCTTACTGTGAGAAATCAACTTATAGGAAAGAAGAGAGGGTTTTGTGAGGGCTACTACCCTGTTGCCCTTAGAGAATATCTGTTACAGATAAACAATTTTGCCTTCTCCAAGGAAACACAGGTAATGCAGTACTCAGCGTGCGGTGGCAGCTGAGAAAGCAAATAGAATGTTAGATATTATTAGAAAAAGAATGGAAAACAAAAATGAGGATTTTATAATGCCTTTGTATTGCTCCATAGTGCAACCACACCTCAAATATTGTGTTCAATTCTAGTCGACGAATCTGAAAAAAGATATAGTGGAATTAGAAAAGGTACAGAGAAGAGCAACAAAAATGATAAAGGGGGTGGGAAGATTTCTCTATGAGGAAAGGATGAAGCGGCTAGGGCTCTTCAGCTTGGAGACAAGACGGCTGACGGGAGATATGATAGAGGTCTATAAAATAATGAGTGGAGTGGAATGGGTAGACGTGAATCGTTTGTTTACTTGTTCCAAAAATCCTAGGACTAGGGGGCACACGATAAACCTACAAAGTAGTAAATTTAAAACAAATTGTAGAAAATGTTTCTTCACTCACCGTAATTAAACTCTGGAATTTGTTGCCAGAGAATGTAGTAAAAGCAGTTAGCTTTGCAGGGTTTAAAAAATATTTGAATGGCTTCCTAAAGGAAAAGTCCATAGATCAATATTAAAATGGACTTGGGGAAAATCCACTGCTTATTTCTAGGATAAGCAGCATAAAATATATTGTACTTTTTGGGATCTTGCCAGATACTTGTGACATGGATTGGCTACTGTTAGAAATAGGATGCTGGACTTGATGGACCTTTGGTCTGTCCCAGTATGGCAGTACCTATGAACAGTGTGAAAAGAGATGCCACCCAAGGATACAGATTATTAGATGACAGATGTACTGGAGGGACACCCAAAAACCAGTAAGAGACTAATTCAGACACATTTCTCCTTGGTGTAGATTTGAAATATTGTCTGCTCAGTTACACACAATGATGTTATCAGACTTCGGTATTTGTGCAGTGAAAGTGATGCTGAGGACCCTGAATGTGGAAGATGCTCTACAAGGCCCAAAAGCAACTCTGACTGCCCCTGCTTCAGTAAATAGGCCTGGTGTAAGAACAATATAAACTCTGGAGAAAACAGATTCCGATGCAACTGAATGCTCTGCTGGGCTCTGAGTTTGTAAAATGGTAGCTGTGCTCCATGCATGATCAGACAGTGGCTGTTCCACACTGCCAGTCGGTGCTGACAGAATGGTACCTGTTCCCGCACTCTTCTGCATCAAACTGCGTCACCCCCAACTGGCACAAACGCAACACAACACAGTCCTAAGTAGTGAGTCAGAACTCTTCCACCCTGCACCAAATAGAACTCAAACTTTAGTCGGACTTACCATTGCCGGATTCTTCCCCCACAGTCTCCACAAGTTTAACCCCTGCTCTCTAGTAAATATATTTCCTTCTTTTCTCACTGAGATACAAGCAGAATTTAAAGAAAAAAAGTTCATGGAAAACTTGATGGAATGGCAAAGATGGCCACCCCTGAAAAAGAAAAAATAGAAAAGAATTGTTCTAGATCTTGAAGGATGGTAATATGGTAACAGCAGAAACAAACAGGAGACAGTCTGCTGCAGAAGCAGTACAGACAACCAAACAGCAGCAGCGATCCAAGGAGCGACAAACACTGCAAGAGTTTATTCAGATGTCAACTTTAATGGAAACAGGATCCAACCTGGCCAAGTTTCAGAAAAACCTTCATCAGGGATCACATTGGTTTCAAAAATACATTCACAGATACAATGCATGTACTGCAACACCTGCATAGAAAAAGCTCTGGACCAATTACAAAAGTCCTTGGATAGCAGCTGCTGTTTGGTTATCTAATATAGTAATAGCAACAAATATAACAGCAGCAACTGAAACAAATGGAGCCAGTGTATGCAAATCAATTTCATGCATAATCATTGTGGATATCCTGAAAACCTGACTGGTAAGGGGGTAGTCCAGGACAGACTTTGGAAACACTGAGTTACAGTACTGTGGAAGTGATAACATCAAAATTAGGGTATGATGTTATAAAAGCTAATCAGCAAAATCAAATCCCCAAATGAAATCAGACTTGAAAGGAAAGGTAAGAGGCTATGAGTTGACTTCAGCAAATTGAAAAGCATGAAGGAAAGAAACCTCCATTGCCCCATGTAAGCCGCATTGAGCCTGCCATGAGTGGGAAAGCGCGGGGTACAAATGTAACAAAACAAAAAAAAAATCAAGCAAAGCCTGAGGAAACAATACACTTTACACTTAAAAATGATCAGAGAAGAGTCTGAAGAGCTGAAACTGAACAAAAGCCACTGCAAAGAAAATCAAAAGATCTGACGGTCAAATTAACTAACGTCGATAAAATTGGCAATTTTGAACAAATCATTTATTCAATAAGACGGTGGGAAATTCAGGCGATGTCAATGGATGCCCTGACAAAAATGAAACCTTGAAGGTCTGGAGAGACCTCCGTGACAGCCCACAAGAACACAACAAAGCAGCAAAATGGATTCAACAAGTTGAGGAAAGTATGAACTCAGTCAAGATGAACAATGTTGCAATAACTGAGGTAATCAGGCAACAAACAAGGAAGGCTAAGAACTTGAGAGCACCAGGAAAAGAAGGAATAATTGGATTCTGGATCAAACATTTGATCAGTCTCTATGACAGAATGGCTATGTAGTTTTACATTACATCCAGGCTTGTAACCCTCAACAGTTCTAAGAGGCTTCCAATCAAAGCAGCCAGAACAAACTTCTGGCATGAAGTATCAATTACATTTTAATAACAAAATTTTCAAAGAGATGTGTTTTTAGGAGCTTCCTGAATGACAAGGCTGAGATAAAGAAAATAACTAACTTCTTTCCATAAACTCATAAAACTCAAAAGTACTGTATTTCAGACATACTGATTTTGGTATAATGGGGGAGTGAGTACCTGAAGGAAGAGCTGATGGAAAGGGTGGGCATAGGTGTGGAAGCACAGTGGACCAAGCAGAAAATTGCTATAAACGTCAATTGATCTTTACACAAGGAAAGTAAACAAAAACAAGAGAAACAGGAAGCCTATATGGTTCTCCAAACAGGTGGCTGAAAAAAATAAGGGCAAAAGAGACTGCATTCAAGAAATACAGAAGAACACAATGCGAGGAACATGGAAAAGGTTACCGGATTAAACTCAAAGAAGTGAAGAGGAAAATATGGCTAGCGAGAGCGCAGGTGGAAGAACAAAATGGCTAAACATGTAAAGAGGTGATGAGACCTTTTTCAGAAAGGAGAAAAGATAGGAATGGAGTTGTAAGTCTGAAAGATGCTGAGAACAGCTATGTAGAGAGTGATGAGAATAAAGCAAATGTGCTAAATACTTCTCTTTGGTGTTCATGGAAGAAAATCCTGGAGAAGGACTGTGTTCAGCTGCCGAGGGAATATCTGGAAATGGGTTAGATATTGTGCCGTTCAAGAAAGAAAACATTTATAAACAGCCTGAAAATCTGAAAGTGGACAAAGCTATGGGGCCAGATGATATACACCCCAGGGTACTGAGGGAGCTCAGAAAAGTCCTGGTGGGACCTCTTAAGGATTTATTCAATAGATCTTTAAAGAAGGGAGAGGTTCCGTGGGATTGGAGATGAGCTGATGTGGTCCCTCTTCACAAAAGCGGAGAAAGGGAAGAAGTGGGAAATTATACACCAGTAAGTCTCACATCAATGGTAGGAAAAATAACGGAGTCTCTGCTGAAGGAAAGAATAGTCAACTTTCTACTACTACTACTACTACTATTTAGCATTTCTATAGCGCTACAAAGCATACGCAGCGCTGCACAAACATAGAAGAAAGACAGTCCCTGCTCAAAGAGCTTACAATCTAATAGACAAAAAATAGATAAAGTAAGCAAATCAAATCAATTAATGTGAACGGGAAGGAAGAGAGGAGGGTAGGTGGAGGCGAGTGGTTACAAGTGGTTACGAGTCAAAAGCAATGTTAAAGAGGTGGGCTTTCAGTCTAGATTTAAAGGTGGCCAAGGATGGGGCAAGACGTAGGGGCTCAGGAAGTTTATTCCAGGCGTAGGGTGCAGCGAGACAAAAGGCGCGAAGTCTGGAGTTGGCAGTAGTGGAGAAGGGAACAGATAAGAAGGATTTATCCATGGAGCGGAGTGCACGGGAAGGGGTGTAGGGAAGGACGAGTGTGGAGAGATACTGGGGAGCAGCAGAGTGAATACATTTATAGGTTAGTAGAAGAAGTTTGAACAGGATGCGAAAACGGATAGGGAGCCAGTGAAGGGTCTTGAGGAGAGGGGTAGTATGAGTAAAGCGACCCTGGCTGAAGATGAGACGGGCAGCAGAGTTTTGAACCGACTGGAGAGGGGAGAGGTGACTAAGTGGGAGGCCAGCAAGAAGCAGATTGCAGTAGTCTAAACGAGAGGTGACAAGGGTGTGGATGAGGGTTTTGGTAGAGTGCTCGGAAAGAAAGGGGCGGATTTTACGGATGTTGTAAAGAAAGAAACGACAGGTCTTGGCGGTCTGCTGGATATGAGCAGAGAAGGAGAGAGAAGAGTCAAAGATGACCCCAAGGTTTCGAGCTGAGGAGACAGGGAGAATGAGAGAGCCATCAACAGAAATAGAAAACGGGGGGAGCGGGGAGGTGGGTTTGGGGGGGGAAAATGAGAAGCTCGGTTTTGGTCATATTTAATTTCAGGTGGCGTTGAGACATCCAGACAGCAATGTCAGACAAGCACGCTGAAACTTTGGTTTGGATGCAAGGTGAGATATCAGGGGTAGAAAGGTAGATTTGGGAGTCATCAGCATAGAGATGGTAGGAAAAGGCATGGGATGAGATTAATGAACCAAGGGAAGAAGTGTAGATAGAAAAGAGGAGGGGACCAAGAACAGAACCCTGAGGTACGCCGACAGGCAGAGGGATAGAAGTAGAAGAGGATCCACCAGAGTGAACACTAAAGGTGCGGAGGGAGAGGTAGGAAGAGAACCAGGAAAGGACAGAGCCCTGGAATCCAAGTGAGGACAGGGTATCGAGAAGTATGCTGTGATCGACAGTGTCAAAAGCAGCGGAAAGATCAAGAAGAATGAGGATGGAATATTGACCTCTGGATTTAGCCAGTAATAGGTCATTGGAGACTTTAGTAAGCGCAGTTTCGGTTGAGTGGAGAGGGCGAAAACCAGATTGTAGTGGGTCAAGAATAGCATGTGAGGAAAGAAAATCAAGGCAGCGGCGGTGAACAGCACGCTCAAGTAATTTGGAGAGAAAAGGAAGGAGGATGGGTCGGTAATTAGAGGGACAAGTAGGGTCGAGTGAAGGCTTCTTAAGGAGAGGTGTGACCACAGCATGTTTAAAGGCAGCAGGGACACTTGCTGTGGAAAGTGAGAGGTTGAGAATGTGACAGATAAAAGGAATAAGAGCAGGAGAGATGGCATTAAGAAGGTGGGTGGGAATGGGATCAGAGGAACAGGTGGTACATTTTGAGGAAGAAAGGAGAAGTGTAGTTTCCTCAATAGTAACTTCAGGAAAGGAGGAAAGGGAATGAGGGGAAGGAGAGAGAGGGGAACGGACTAGTGGAGGGAGAGCTGGTGAGGTAGAGAAAGCAAGGTTTATCTTTTGAACCTTGTTGTGAAAGAATTCAGCAAGGGTCTGAGGAGATAATGAAGGGGGAGTTGGGGGAGGGGGCACCTTGCGGAGAGAGTTCAATGTGGTGAAGAGAAGTCGAGGATTAGAGCCAAGAGAGTTGGTCAGTTGGATATAATAATCCTGTTTGGCACGTAAAAGAGCAGATTGGAAGGAGGTCAGCATGAACTTAAAGTGTAAGAAATCAGCAAGGGCCCGAGATTTCCGCCAGAGGCGTTCGGCGGAGCGGGTACAGGAACGTAGGTAGCGGATATTAGAAGTCAGCCAAGGTTGGGGTTTTGTACGCCTTACAGGGCGGGTCATCAAAGGTGCAAGAGTGTCTAAGGCAGAGGATAGAGTATTGTTGTAAGAAGAAACAGCCTCATTGACAGACGTGGATGGTGCCACAGTAGAGAGGAGGTTTGAAACATGGGAGGATAGAGATGAAGGGTCAATATCGTGAAGATTCCTAGATAAATTAGATAAGATAGGACGGGACTGGGAGGGAGGAGATTTAAGTGTGAAAGTTATAAGATGGTGATCAGAGGAGGGAAGATCAGAGGCAAGGAAACTAGAAGGTGAACAGTTGGAGGAGAAGATGAGATCAAGACAGTGACCATTTTGATGAGTGGGGGAGGTGGAGCATAGTTGGAGATTAAAGGAGGACGTTAAAGCGAGTAACTTGGAAATATAAGAGTTGGAAGGATCATTAGCAGGAATATTAAAGTCACCAAGGATGAGAGAGGGGGAGGAAGGATCAAGGAAGAAGGCAAGCCAGGCGTCAAAGTCACTGAGAAAGGATGAAAGGGACTTATCAGGGGGACGATAAATGACCGCTATTCGAAGAGGCAGAGGAGAGAAAAGGCGGATAGAGTGGACTTCAAAGGAGGAAAAACAGTGAGATTGAGGTGGAAGAAGGGGTTGAAATCTGGAGGAGGGAGAGAGAAGTAGTCCAACACCGCCGCCACGGCCAGCAGGGCGAGGAGTATGTGAAAACAGATAACCGCCATGGCACAGGGCTGCGACTGAAGCCAATGGATTGCAGGAATCGAGGCAGCATGGCTTTACCACAGGAAAATACTGCCAAACGAATCTGATTGACTTCTTTGACTGGGTAACCAAAGAATTAGATGAAGGATGTGCACTAGCTGTAATCTACTTGGATTTCAGCAAAACCTTTGATATGGTTCCTCACAAAGAACTCCTGAATAAGCTGAGAAGGCAGAGGGTGATGGTAAATGGAATCCGCTCAGAGAAAAAGAAAGTGACTAGTGAGGTGCCTCAGGGGTTGATGCTGGGCCCAATTCTGTTTAATATATTTGTAAGAGACATTGCTGAAGGGTTACAAGGAAAAGTTTGCCTTTTTGTGGATGGCAAGAAGATAGCCAATAGAGTAGGTACCCTGGAGGGAGCAGAAACCATGAGAAGGGATCTTCAAATGTTGGAAGAATTGTCAAGGGTCTGGCAGTTAAAATGTAATCAATCCTCAGTGTATTTTGAAGTGCCAAAACTCAGTTTATCACGGAGCCAGCATATAGCACAACAATCTTATACCATCATAGCACTGGATCCTCCTATCCCTCCCTCCCTGTAATCAGAAGGCAACGTTAAGCCTAATACAATTGCTAATCAGTGTGCACTTGATGTTCACTGTAACATATTCAAATGTCACTTGTCTCATAGCAGGTGCATTCAGAGTGGCATCCACTGTCCAATCTTGTGGTACTGCTGGTTAACAGTGTTCCAAAATGTGAATTCTGTGCTGAACACAGCTGTGAACGTCTTTTGAATTAATATTAGTTGTGATTTTTGAGCACAGAATTCACGTTTTGATACACTGTTAACTATCAGCACCACAAGACCCAGTGGATGCCACTCTACATGCACCTGCTATGAGGTAAGTGATATTTGAGTATGTTACTGTGAACATCAAATGAGCATTGACTGGCAATTGTATTAGGCTTAACGTTGCTTTCTGATTACAGGCAGGTAGGAATAGGAGGATCCAGTGCTATGATGGTATAAGATTGTTTTGCTATATGCTGGTTCCATGATAAATGGCGGTTTGGCACTTCAAAATAGACTAAGCACTATAATTATTTTTTTTAATATTTCATAATTATTAGTTACTAGGAAAAAATGCCCTTTTCAGAACGCAATGAAACGGGCGCTGGCAAGGGGCCCCCTCCCTCCGTCCCTCCGAGCTACTTGCCTTGTTCGCCACAGTTTCCATTTCGGCCCTCGAGTGTCATAGCTCCGCCCTCGACGTCATGACGTTTTGACGCGAGGGCGGTGCAGACACTCCAGGGCACACCGGATATCTCGGGCGCCTCAACTTCCGTGGAGGCTTCAGAACGTTGGGGTTGCCTTTTATATAGAGAGAGAGTATATTATTAGAAAATAAATAACTGGTATGAAGTTGTGAGTTTGTTATAAGAGGATACCAGATAAGATTAGAACCCTAAGAATTTATATTGTTAAAATTTAATGCAAACTAGTGCAGACTGATGCACTTGGGATGCAGAAATCCACGAGAGATGTACCAGACAAGAGGGGAGAGATTGGTACGCTCAGCTCAGGAAAGGGATCTGGGGGTGATGGTGTCTAAGGATCTCAAGGTGACAAAACAATGTGACAAGGCATTTAGGCTGCTGCCAGGATGCTAGGCTGCATAGAAAGGGGTATAACCAGCAGAAGAAAGGAGGCGTTAATGCCCCTGTAAAAGTCACTGGTGAGGCCCCACTTGGAGTATTGTGTCCAATTTTAGAGGCCGTTATCTTGCTATGGATGTAAAAGAACTTGAAGCAGGTTCAGAGAAAAGCAACGAAAACGGTATGGGGTTTACATAGCAAGACATACAAAGAGAAACTTGTTGACAAAAACATGTACAACTTAGAGGAAAGGAGAAATCGGTGTGATAGGATACAGACGTTCTAATATTTGAAAAGTATAAATTTGCTGACAAACATTTTCTCCTTTCCTCTCCCTGGTTCCGAAGTCATTTGCCTGATTGCCGCAGCTGTCTGCGGCAGTTTGGGGGGGATCTCTCCCTCCCTGTGGGAGCTAATTCCCCTCTCCCTGACTCCGAGGTTGCCGGTTATCGCTTCACCTGGTTATTTCCCAGTTGGTCGGCCACCTTGTGCAGATTGCTGCAATTGTCTGCGGGGGTCGGGGGCGATCTCTCCCTTGCTGCGGAGGCACTGTTTTTTTATTCCTGGTTTCCTGGCTTCGAAGACCATCAGTGTTGCCCTCGGTTTCCATTTGGGCAGCAATTCCACCTGGCTGTACCAGCCTCCTCCTCCAACGTGGCTTTCAGATAAGGTTGCGGTCTTGCAGTTGATCGGTGGGATCACACCATTGCACTGTTCCGCTGGTTCAGTGTCGGGTAATTCTGTGCTCGTTTTGAGGCTTGCAGTCTTGCCTTCTGTGTCGGTTATGAGTGAACCCGGTCTGTGGTCTCGGAGCTCACTGGCTCTGTGCCAGCTATCTGGCAGCCATCTTTTATCTTTTAAAGATAAAGCAAAATCAAAATACCTAAATAGAGTCCAGAAAGTCATAAACTCCAAAATAAATAGTGGAAACACTATCAAGGCCATAAATACCTAGAATATTCAAGTAGCCAGCTACACAGCTATAATTGTAGACTGGACAATCTGGACTGGAAAACCTTAAAAACTACTGATAATGCCCCATGCTTTGTAAAGCTGACATCAATCAGCTTTATCATGGAAAATTGGTGGACAGGGTCTGCTCCATATTAGACAGAAAGGAACAAAAAGGACTGAATGACATCTAGACCAGCCATAAAAAATATTAACTGAAATGTGCAGATCACAGTTAGGTGACAGAGAAGAAAAATGAGTACAGAACTGAAATGGAAACTGATTTGGCTAAGTGGAAAAACAATCCATGGACAACACATTAGAGAAACTGATAGCATGCATAGCACCAGAAATCAGCAATGGCTGTGGCTTGGTACCCTCAAGAAGAATATGGAAGAACTCATTTTTGCAGCTAAGGAACACGCTTTACAACCTAACTTCATGAAAGTGAATGTTCAACATCTTTGAACAAATAGCAAATGAAATGAAAAAGATGAAACAATCACTTGCATAGTGGATGCAGTAAAATTGCCCAAACTGACTACAACCAATGTCACAACAGGGTAGCCACAATGATCCACTGGAGCTTGTGCAGGAAGTATTACTAAGGTCAACAAATACTGGTATAACCACCACGTAGTAAAAGTCATAGAAAATGAAAAAAATTCAAGATTTTCTAGGGCTTTCAAATTCAAACAGACCAACAAATGGAACATAACACACCCAATATCACAGAAATCAAAATGATATTCATCGACATTGCAGTACCACGAAACATGAGAATTAAAAGACACAAGAATTAAAGTAGAATTGGTAAAACTAACAAAATACTGAGATCTGACAATAAAAATAGCAACACTCTGAAGAAAGCCATGTCGGGTTACCCCTTTTGTTGTAGGAGTCTTAGGCAGTGTTACACCAAGGATCGACAAATTTCTACAAAACCTTGAAATTTCAGCTTTCGACAACAATGAACAGTTTTGCTGGGTTCAAGACAAATCTTTGTTTTGTTATGCACCATGTATAATATTATTATTATTGAGTGAACAATGAAAAATCAATTATGCTATAAAATATAAGCTGTACTGGTTTGGAAATAACGTAGACAAAATGCTGTCACTCTAGCTACCCAATGGACTGCACCAAAAACATGTAAGGGACAAATACTATATAATTGGGGATGGAGGACTGCCAAAGTAACTTTTGGAGTTTTTTTCAACAACTTTAAACATCAAGTTAGGTGATCCAAGGAGCCACTGAGAACTTCCTGGCAAATACACCCCTATCTAAGGTTACACATGAAGAGTTCAATAAATTACAGCTTATTACAGCTACAGAAATATTAAAGGTGATTAAAGGAAGTAGGTTGTATAAGGCACCAGACCCTGAGGGTCTCAATGCACAATTCTATACAATGCTGCAAGGTTATGTATGGAGGAGTAGCCCAATGGTTAATGTAACAGACTGAGATCCTGGGAAACTGAGTTCAATTCCCACTGTAGCTCCTTGTAACCCTGGGCAAGTCACTTAATCCACCACCGCCCAAGGTATAAAAACAAATTGCGAGCCCACTAGGGACACAAAAAGTACATGCATATAATGTGTACAGTGCTGCATATGTCCAGTAGCACTATAGAAATTATATGTATATACCATGTATGTACATAGGTATGTCTTCCATTGGAGGCTTAGTGTAGTGGGTTATTAGAAAATAAAGAGCTCCTTGTGCATATTATTGAAGCTATCATGGCCATCCACAAACCAGGAAAGGACCCCTTGTTTACAGAAGCTTACCACCCCATAAAACTCAGATGTTAAAATCTTAGGTGCACTGCTGGCAGACAGGCTTGTTCCTACCTTATGGCCTTATACATAAAGACCAGGTGGGATTCATATGGAGGAGACAAGTAGAACTTAATGCTCAAAAATGGTCAACAGAAGAGTGGCCTAATGATCAGTGCAGCGGGATGTACACCTAGGGAACCGGATTCGATTCCTGTTGCTACCTTACGGTCAGCAGTGGGTTCAGATCCTGAAGAACCAGGTTCAATTCCCTCTGCAGCTCCATGTGACCCTGGGCAAGTTACTTAGCCCTCCACTGGCCCAGGTACAATATATAACTTAGATTGTGCGCCTATTACGGACAGTGCAAAGTACCTATAATAGAAGTTGTAAACCGCATAGTCGCCTCAGGGAATACTTGCGGACTATCAAGTGCTGAAAATAAAATTAATTAAATATTAGCAGCAATGGAATACTGTGCAGAACAGAACATGCCAGACCTGTTGGTCAGCCATCCGTAAAACCTTTCCACCAGAAAGCTTTTTTTTTTTTTTTTTTAAATCGCATCTGATAAATGATTGCTCATGATGGAGCTGCAACCCTGGTGATAGGGCAGCCAGGACGCTTGTGTGAACAAACCACATAGAAAAGAAAACTGAAAGCTTTGCAGAAAGTATTTCACTGTCTATTTGAGGGGGATGGCACAAACTTTACTGTGTGTTTGGTAGACACACAGAGACTAAGGGGAAGAAGTTATCAACATGGGCTACTGTTAAGATGTGCTATTTTACAGTAATTAGGTATCTGCATAAAATGGGACTTGTCCTGAAACAGCACAAATTAGTGGTAAAATAGCATGCCTTAACAGTACCCATATTGATAACGATTCCCTTAAGTGATACACATGCATACAAACAGTCCATGTAAGATGTTTACCACCCTCATTGTTGATTTAATTGAGTGTGACTACTGGGCAGACTGGATGAACCATTCAAGCCTTCAATCTGCCGTCACCTACTATGTTACCTGATCCATGCCTTCTAACAAATGATTGCCCAATATCCAAACTGAACTTTGAAACAATTCACATTTCCTATGCAATTAAAGACTTCAGTTTTACAAGAGCTTACCTTTTGTGCATTCTTGGTCACCCATTATAGGTGCATAAAAACACTGAGAAATACAAATTGCCCAAAACCAAAAGTTGATGTAAACTGGAAACATGACTGGTTAAGAAGAAGTGAACTGAAACCTAAGGATGAACAGATTGGTCGCTGTATAGCAGGACAGTGAATTACAGACGAGATGGCTCACAGCTGGCATTGAAAAAAAAAACTGGGAAAACAGATGAATGCAGATTTTGTTAGGAAAAGCTGGGACTGATTACTCATTTCCCTGCTGGCTGCAGACTTCTGATGGGAGAAAATTTCTGTACAGGAAGACAGACATAAGGTGGAACCTCTCGTCCACTAGAACCACTGCAAACACTATAACATCACTAAAAGAAAAGCACTGGAATCATGAGCATGACAGAATTTTGGAGATGATGTTATAATCACATGGGATACTCCCATTCCAACCAATAAAAAGCCTGATGCAAAAATGGGCATAGTGGTAAAGGAGAAAAAAAAACAAGAAAGCCATTGATATTAGAGGAGTCAGCACCAAGTGATTTCTCTATATCTCATATGGTGAGAGAAAGGATCCTCAATTACCAAGAAATGCAGTCAGACCAAGAAAACGCAGCAAAAAGACACAAACAGTTTTCATGCTGAGCACCACGAGTCTGATTAGAAGCAATTTCCAAGCACAGCTTAATAAAAACATAAGAAAAAAAAGAGTTGCTATACTGGATCAGACCGAGGATCCATCTAGTACAGTATCCTGTTTCCTTCAGAGGCCAGTCCAGGTCACAAGTATCTAGCAGAGTCACAAAGTAGCAACATTCATTCATTTATTCAGATTTATTAACCACCTTTATGAAGAGAGTCACCCAAGGCAATATACATTCTACTTAACCTTAGGGATAAAACTGTAGCTTTACCCAGGTCTACGTTAGTAATGGCTTATGGATTTTTCCTCCAGGAATTTGTACAAACCTATTTTTAAACCAGCTGGATGAAGGGGGGGGGGGGAAGAAGAGACATATGCCGGATAGAAGGGGAACAGAGAATGCAGATGCTGGATGGAATTGAGGAGAGAGAAGGGCCGAATGGAAAGGGGTGCGAGAGGGGGCAGACGCTGGATGTAAAGAGGGGAGAGAGAGGGCAGACGCTGGATGTAAATAAGAGAGGGGGCAGACGCTGGATGTAAAGAGGGGAGAGGGGGGCAGACGCTGGATGTAAAGAGGGGAGAGGGGGGCAGACGCTGGATGTAAAGAGGGGAGAGGGGGCAGACGCTGGATGTAAAGAGGGGAGAGGGGACACACGCTGGATGGAAAGGTGAGAGGGGGCAGACGCTGGATGGAAAGGTGAGAGGGGGCAGACGCTGGATGGAAAGGTGAGAGGGGACACACGCTGGATGGAAAGGGGGGGGGTAGAGAGAGGGGGGCAGATGATGGCGAGACTTAAGAAGAGATCAAGGAAAGAAGAAACAAGAAATTGGGACCAACACAATTAGAAAAAGTAAATGGCCAGACAACAAAGGTAGGAAAAAATGAATTTTATTTTTAGTTTAGGATAAAGTAGTGTGGTAGCTCTGTTAATAAATACAGAAAATGGAAATAAGGTGATATCTTTATTGGACTAATTTTAATACATTTGAGACCAAACCCTCCTTTCTCATGTCAGAACAGAATATCATAACAGCAGTATACTGACCTGACGTAAGGAAAGATATTTTGGCCTCTGAAAGCTAATTGAAAAATGTATTTAGTCCAATAAAAAGGTATCATATTTTCCATTTTTTGTTTTATTTGTATTTGTTCACCTATAGTATAGTGGTTGAAATTTGTCAGTTTTGAAATTTGTATCTGCTGTTTTATATTTGCACAGTACAGGGGGACATGCATCACTTTCTCTGGAGTTGCACTGTGACTTTTTGGGAGTTCAGTTTAATATCTGCCTACATATTTTTGTATGTAGGAAAATACTATGGTGGGGGGTTCAAAGGTAGGGAAAGATGCTGGATGTCGTGGAAGGGGCATGACTATGGGAGAGAAAGGTAAGGAGAGATGCTGGAGCTGGGGGCAGAGCTTGGCCCCCCCAAACAAAAAGACAATCCGCTGCCTCTCTGTTTGAAAATATAAGTGAGATTAAATAAAAATGCCACCAACAATAAAGAACGACAACATGGGTGCAGCAGCTCATAACAGATGTGTTTTATGAGTCAGCTCAATTACAGTTTTTCTTAGAGGGTAAGGGACTCTCTGTGGCATCCTCCAGTGTGGCCTACTAGTTTAGGTCATAACTATAGTTGGAAATAGGTTATCTGCTCTCTTTCCTTTCCACCCCTCCCCCCCTTAGAAATTACTGTTTCCATTTTCGCATAGAAGTTGTCCTTGACTCACCCCCTCCTTTTTTTATGTGGACTATATTTTGTAATACGTTTCTTTTCACCCATAGGCTAATGATGTTGATTAGCTTCTATAATACTTCTAAAAATTACTGTTTCAAAGTTTTCTTTGAATTATAACATTATAAATGCAAAAAAAAAAAATAAAAAAAAAAAGAATTGAGGTTTATTACTGTGATTATTTGAACAAAATTAAGCTGGAGCCACTGCCCTTCTTTAGCCTTAACACTCTTCATAATTTGTAGCCAGTAGCATACATAATAGAACGGCAGTTTTACATAAATATTAAAGCAGTGGCAATACTAGTGATCCTTGGTATGTTTGTAGGGATCGAATTAGACAAAGTACTCTGTGCAGCAAAAATGCTAGGGGGGAAAAGCATCTGAATTTAGCTCCTCCATCAGGTACCCAGACCAGTCATATCTTAAGAGACAGGATCGCTTCTCGGCCTTTTGGCTAAAATCAATTGTAGTAAGAGACAGGAGCAATGCCCTTATATGGCAGGCTAACCCCACCCAGGACAGGGCACCACCATTTTTCAAGATGGCAACACAGGAGGCAGGAACAAGTGGGCATCACTCCTGCCTCTTAAGGTATGATAGAGAAGGCATTGGATGGGTGATTGCCACTAGGCACCGAGACTTTGATTTTTTTTTTTTTTTTTTTTTTGGGGGGGGGGGGGGGTGAGTTGGAGGGTAGTGTCGCTAGACACAAAGACTGGGTTTTCTTTGAGGCGTTTGGGGGGGGGGGATAAAAGTACCTACACAAGGGGATCAGGTGGATGGGGAAGTGCCTATACACACCAGGGTTGAATTTATTTTACTTGTGGGGGTCAAAGGTTTCTGAAGAGCAGGTGGATGGGTTCAGGACATTGGAGGCCAATGCAGCAAAGGTATCCAGGGTAGGGTGGTCGGGTTGGGAGGAGAAGTAAGGGTAACGGCAGACACCCACTCCTCTCAACCAACCTTTCTACACTGCCTCAGACCTAGTGAAATTTTTCTACATTACCTACACAGCCAACTTATTTTAATTATTATTTTTTTTTTTTTTTTACTCTGCATGGCACAGAATGGCTAAACTCCACATTTGCATTCATTTTAATGCAGTGTGTGGTCAGCATTTCTGCATGAGTTAACACCCATGTTGAAACCCTTCATGCACTGCTAACCTGCAATAAACCATTGTTAAACCCATAGTTACTGCGAGGGAAGCCTTCTGTACCAACCCCACAGAGAGTCAAGGAGACCTGGTCAAACAACAAGGAGAGTTCTTTCCTATGATACAGTGTGTCTACCAGCAAATTCTCATCTTCCTCTGGAGACAGCTCATACCCTAAGAGGCAACCCCTTTTGTCTATATTCCCCTTGTTCCATACATCCTCCAGTGAGGACAGAAAAAGGATTAAGGCCCAACTGGAATTTGAGCCCCCATGAGGTACTCTGGCTCTTTTAGAGGCATTGACTTGGACTCTACTGGGCCCTTGGCACAAAGACTGCCATGCAGCTCCAAAGGTGCTCCTTTATGGCCAAGGCCCAACTCTGGAACTCTTCCAGTGCCCTCCTGAAATATTCAGGGAGGGCCAACACTACCACTTGTGGCCCTAGGTCCCAAAAGGGCTTACCCTGGCCCCATCCCTAGGTGATACCTGATTAGAGCTCAATTTCCAACACTATGTTGATGTACTGTCCACACTTCTCGAAGCCGCTAGAGGTCTGCTTCTTAAACACTGACAATGTTAATTCCAAACGACTCAATGTTAAAAAGAAATTCCAATCCCACTCTGTACACCCATGCCAGTGTAAAAAAAAAAAAAAAAACTCAATGAAAAATCTGATGAGTTCTCTAAAGGGTGAAAGAAACAAAAAGGGATCAATGTGAAAACACATTATTCAAAGCTAAAACGTACAGTACTTACGAACCCACAGAAAAACAGCAACTGTTCAGCTCCAGAGAAAAGGAGTAATCTCCTGTAGGACTGCAGTTTGATATCACAGATCTAAACAATAGATCTCATACCTTACTACAGTCAACACTACCTTAACGTCAGACCCCATTTGAACACCAGCCTGGCGCCTTTTCCAGGCTCTTATTGATTTCCAACTCCTCTCTTATGTTACAACAAGATTTTCCATAATTTTTGCTAAATACAGCAATAGCTGATACAAAAGGATTAATCAAACTTGGACTTTTACAGCACTGGAGCCGTAACTGGTTCCTTTTATCTGATGGGGCAGTTTTCAAACCACCTCACTAGTCAACACAACAATTCATTGTTAATTTTCAAAACATTTGAAGAAACTGGTGTCTTACCTGGAGAGGGGATTCCCACTGAAGTCTGCAATCTCCAGTGACTTACAAAATTTGATGCTTTCTGGGATTTCTGGAATGTCTGCAGAGGAAGGAAAAACAATTAAATCACTTCCAGAGAAGAGAGACAGGTAGCAGAAGAAGCTTATAGCACAGAGCAAGGAACCAGATGAGAGTGGAAAAGTGAGGCCTTGAGTATAGAATGAGAACCGGGGGGGGGGGGGGGGGGGGGGTCGAGGAGTCCACAAAACAGAATGAGAATTTGGCATATGGGCATAAAAGTATAAAATCTGACAAACTGAGTTGGACTAGGTATTCAAGGTCATCAAGCTCAATATCCTGTTTCCAATAGTAGCCAAGCCAGGTCACAAGTACCTGGCAGGATCTCAAAAGGCAGACAGAAACCATGCTGTATATTCCAAGGGATAGGCTGTGGTTTTCCAAAGTTCACATCAATAGTAGTTTTATATGAACCTTTCTTCCAGGAAATGGTCTGAACTTTTTTTTTCTTAATTTAGCTATACTAACATCTTCACTACATCCTCCAACAATGAATTCTAGACCTTGATTATGCATTGAATTAAAAAATATTTTCTTGAACTTTTTTAATTTTATTGAATTATCATTACAACAATCAAATAATCATACTTTACAGAAAATCAATAATACCAATATATATCCTTACTCTACCATACAGGAGGAATGAAGGAAAGAAAATCACAGGAAAGAGAAGGAAATGATTAAACTACTAAATTCTTCTGAAAAGGAAAAAACACAAAGCACTATGCTAACAACTGAGCGAAAACAGGTCCCTGTGCCAATTAGGAGAAATTACCTTTAAGAAAAGATATAAACAGAATGGAGGCAGTGCAGAAGGCGACTGCTAAAACGATCAGTGATCTGTCATAAAGCATATGGAGACAGGCTTAAAGATCCCAACATGTATACTATGGAAGAAAAGCAGGAGATGAGAGATATTATAGAGACATTTAAATACTTCAGTGGCATAAAGCACAGGAGGCAAGTCTATTTCAACTGAACAGAAGCTCTAGAATGAGGCGGCATAGGACGAAGGCGAAAGGGGATCAATTCAGGAGTAATCAGAGGAAATACTTCTTTATGGAAAGAGTGGTAAATTCATGGAACAGCCTCCCAATAGAGGTGATGGCGATAAAGACTGTATCTGAACTCAAGAAAACATGGGCCAAGTACAAAGGAGAGGAGAGATAGTAAACCCATCCAACGCCTTCTCTATCATACCTTATGATTATTGAGGTAACAATAGAAACAAAAATTTTTGAGTGGTGAGTTTTATGAGGAAAGGTCCTAGCTCTGCTCTGTATCCACTGTTGGGGGAGGGTCAGGGGGTTCCATGGATGCAGACTATTTGGGGGTCCATGGCATAATGGAGGATGAAGAGTGCACCCCTTATACTTCCCATAGCCCTCAAAGTGGCCTTTAGCCACAAAAGCCTGCACTGCTACCCTCACTGAAGTTATTGAGAATGGGTAGGGGTGGGGCAGGGATGTTGGAGTAGGGGTGCATCAGGTGGCAGGCTTTTCCCTAATGCCCACCCAAAATTGCCTTTTGGCTATGCCATTGATCTAAACAATGAAATGAGGCAGCTAGTTCTGATCCAAATCTCAATGCTAGAGTCACAATCAAAGCAGCTAGCACCAGGGGTGGCACCAAAAATGTCTGTGCTAGTTGCAGGCACTACTGTGGTCAGCTACTCTTCAGTGTGACATTGTAGAGGAGCTCCTACTGGTGACAGTGCAAGGAGGGACAAATAAAATATGTGTAACGGTATGCACTCTGAAATTTATTTTTACTTATTACGTTCCTCTGTTCATACGAATCTGACTGATACTGACAAGCAATGGCACAGGCAAATTATTATAAAAATAAAGGTTACATTATTTAAAAACAAGAAGTGAAGCCATAGATAAAAACAGAGGTAATCAGAATGTGTGACGTAAGCACCAATGTTAGGAAGCTCAGACAAATACAAAACACACTTCTCTATGTTATTTTGAGATCATTTGTCTTTAGAGTAAATACACACTTTCCCTGCAGGCCTTGACTTTTATGCCTCCTAAATTAACCACTAGCAATAACAGAGCTGAGCAAATGACCTGATTGTGAAGGAGTGTCTTCCCCCTCCTCCTCGGGCTGCTGAAGGTCTAGAGGTATCAAGTTTGCAAGAGAACTCTGAAGTTTCCCAGCAGTGCAGTCAGTGGCAGAGACCAGCAGAGGGTACAAGCTGAGCACAAATGGCTAGAAATGTAAGGAGGGGTGACAAAAATTTCTTCAGGTATATTAGTGAAAGGAGAATGACTAAAAAGGGAATTGTGAGACTAAAAGATACTGCGAACCGCTATGTAGATAGTGATGAAGAAAAAGCAAATTTGCTAAATAGATACTTTTGTTCTGTTTTCACAGAAGAAAATCCTGGAGCAGGACCGCGATGGACTGGAAAAAGTACAAATGAAAATGGAGTGGGTACAGCATCATTTACAGAAGACAGTGTGTATGAACAACTTATAAAGCTAAAGGTGGGCAAAGCCATGGGACCGGACGGGATCCACCCCAGGATATTAAGCGAGCTCAGAGAGGTTCTGGCGGGTCCTCTTAAAGATTTGTTTAATAAATCCTTGGAGATGGGAGAGGTTCCGAGGGACTGGAGAATGGCAGAGGTGGTCCCTCTTCACAAAAGTGGTGATAGGGAAGTAGCTGGAAACTACAGGCCGGTAAGCCTCACTTCAGTTATTGGAAAAGTAATGGAAGCGATGCTGAAGGAAAGGATAATGAATTTCCTGGAAGCCAATAAATTGCAAGATCCCAGACAACATTGTTTTACCAAAGGGAAATCGTGCCAAACGAATCTCTTTTAATTTTTTGATTGGGTGATAGGAGAACTGAATCAGGGACGAGCTATGGACGTAATCTACTTAGATTTCAGCAAAGCTTCTGACACGGTTCCCCACAGGAGGCTTTTAAATAAACTGGATGTGATGACTGTATAATGGATTTGTTAGAATGGCTTAATATTGGAGAAATGTACACGGCTGTGGAAATTGTTTTTTAATGAAGCATTTATGCTTTTTGTTTGTCATCAATAAAAAACATTTAAACATAAATAAACTGGATGGGCTGAAGATAGGACCTAAAGTGGTGAACTGGATTAGGAACTGGTTGACAGACAGACGCCAGAGGGTGGTGGTAAATGGAGTTAGCTCGGAGGAGGGAAAGGTGAGTAGTGGAGTGCCTCAAGGATCGGTGCTGGGGCCGATTCTGTTCAATATATTTGTGAGTGACCTTGCCGAAGGGTTAGAAGGTAAAGTTTGCCTATTTGCGGATGATACTAAGATCTGTAACAGAGTGGACACCCGGGAGGGAGTGGAAAACATGAAAAAGGATCTGAAGAAGCTAGAACAATGGTCTAAGGTCTGGCAATTAAAATTCAATGCCAAGAAATGCAAAGTGATGCACTTAGGGAATAGAAATCCACGGGAGACATATGTGTTAGGTGGTGAGAGATGATAGGTACGGACGGGGAGAGGGATCTTGGGGTGATAGTATCTGAGGATTTGAAGGCGACGAAACAGTGTGACAAGGTGGTGGCTGTATCTAGAAAGTTGTTGGGCTGTATAGAGAGTGGTATGACCAGCAGAAGAAAGGGAGTGTTGATGCCCCTGTATAAGTCATTGGTGAGGCCCCATCTGGAGTATTGTGTTCAGTTTTGGAGGCCGTATCTTGCTAAGGATGTAAAAAGAATCGAAGCGGTGCAAAGAAAAGCTACGAGAATGGTATGGGATTTGCGTTACAAGACGTATGAGGAGAGACTTGCTGACCTGAACATGTATACTCTGGAGGAAAGGAGAAACAGGGGTGATATGATACAGACGTTCAAATATTTGAAAGGTATTAATCCGCAAACGAACCTTTTCTGGAGATACAAAGGCGGTAGAACAAGAGGACATGAAATGAGATTGAAGGGGGACAGACTCAAGAAAAATGTCAGGAAGTATTTCTTCACGGAGTGGTGGATGCTTGGAATGCCCTCCCGCGGGAGGTGGTGGAGATGAAAATGGTAACGGAATTCAAACATGCGTGGGATAAACATAAAGGAATCCTGTTCAGAAGGAATGGATCCTCAGGAGCTTAACCGAGATTGGACAGCAGAGCCGGTAGTGGGAGGCGGGGATGGAGGTTGGGAGGCGGGGATGGAGGTTGGGAGGCGGGGATAGTGCTGGGCAGACTTATACGGTCTGTGCCAGAGCCAGTGGTGGGAGGCGGGACTGGAGGTTGGGAGGCAGGGATAGTGCTGGGCAGACTTATACGGTCTGTGCCAGAGCCGGTGGTAGGAGGCGGGGATAGTGCTGGGCAGACTTATACGGTCTGTGCCAGAGCCGGTGGTTGGGAGGCGGGGCTGGTGGTTGGGAGGCGGGGATAGTGCTGGGCAGACTTATACGGTCTGTGCCCTGAAGAGCATAGGTACAAATCAAAGTAGGGTATACACAAAAAGTAGCACACATGAGTTGTCTTGTTGGGCAGACTGGATGGACCGTGCAGGTCTTTTTCTGCCATCATCTATGTTACTATGTAGATGCACTGAAAAGTAGCAGCTAGGCTCTGATGAAGTGATCAGATAACTTTGATCTCCCAGAGATGTCTCTTTTATAGAGTTCTGATAGAGGCCCTACCTCTGAAAATAAGGTACATAGGGCTAAATGCACTAATCAATTGTTACAGCCCTTCCCTTACCGATTCCCTTAGCGAATCGGTAAGGAACGGGCATGCATCAAGGAATAGGAATGCAAATGAGCTGCTCCTTCTAGCTCACTTGCATTCTCTATTCCATCGTTAAACAGTCGGCCAATCGGCCGGTCGTGCATGTGCAGAGCAGCCAAGCGTTATGCTGGCTGCTCTGCGCATGCCAAATACGCCTACCTGTGCCGCCCGAAGACGCCGCACTGCTCACCCCCCTCCGATGCGGCTCAATCCAGCAGAGGTGCAGTTGAGGACACCCATTCAAACAAACCGCCCATTTTGGCCGTCTTTCCCCCCTTGCAATAATAAAAACATCTTTTCTGGCAGTGCTTCACTCAGCTGAGAGACCAGGAAGTCTCTGAGCCAATCACAACGCGTTTAGCTAAATGCGTTGTGATTGGCTCAGAGACATCCTGGTATCTGAGCTGAGTGAAGCACTGCCAGAAAAGCCGTTTTTTTATTATTCCGGGGTTGAATGATGTCCAAAAGAGAACCTGCAGCATCGGAGCCAGTTTGATTTTTTTTTTTTTTTTTTTTAATATATAGTAAAGAACGTCCATAAAGAACGCGCCTGACGAGCACTTGGCCGTTCCCCCCCCCCCCCCCCAATTTTTTTTTAAACATTTTAATAACTTTTCTAATCCCATGCAGCCCCAACGAGAGATACAGACCTCTCGTTAGATTTTCCAGCATTTAGGCAATCAGAAAGCGAATGCTACATACCTGTAGAAGGTATTCTCCGAGGACAGCAGGCTGATTGTTCTCACTGATGGGTGACGTCCACGGCAGCCCCTCCAATCGGAATCTTCACTAGCAAAAGCCTTTGCTAGCCCTCGCGCGCCGATGCGCATGCGCGGCCGTCTTCCCGCCCGAAACCGGCTTGAGCCGGCCAGTCTCATATGTAGCAAGACAAAGAGAAGGGAAGACACAACTCCAAAGGGGAGGCGGGCGGGTTTGTGAGAACAATCAGCCTGCTGTCCTCGGAGAATACCTTCTACAGCTATGTAGCATTCGCTTTCTCCGAGGACAAGCAGGCTGCTTGTTCTCACTGATGGGGTATCCCTAGCCCCCAGGCTCACTCAAAACAACCACCATGGTCAATTGGGCCTCGCAACGGCGAGGACATAACTGAGATTGACCTAAAAAATTTACCAACTAACTGAGAGTGCAGCCTGGAACAGAACAAATAGGGCCCTCGGGGGGTGGAGTTGGATCCTAAAGCCCAAACAGGTTCTGAAGAACTGACTGCCCGAACCGACTGTCGCGTCGGGTATCCTGCTGCAGGCAGTAATGAGATGTGAATGTGTGGACAGATGACCACGTCGCAGCTTTGCAAATTTCTTCAATAGAGGCTGACTTCAAGTGGGCTACCGACGCTGCCATGGCTCTAACATTATGAGCCGTGACATGACCCTCAAGAGCCAGCCCAGTCTGGGCGTAAGTGAAGGAAATGCAATCTGCTAGCCAATTGGATATGGTGCGTTTCCCCACAGCCACTCCCCTCCTATTGGGATCAAAAGAAACAAACAATTGGGCGGACTGTCTGTTGGACTGTGTCCGCTCCAGATAGAAGGCCAATGCTCTCTTGCAGTCCAATGTGTGCAGCTGACGTTCAGCAGGGCAGGAATGAGAACGGGGAAAGAATATTGGCAAGACAATTGACTGGTTCAGATGGAACTCCGACACAACCTTTGGCAAGAACTTAGGGTGAGTGCGGAGGACTACTCTGTTATGATGAAATTTAGTGTAAGGGGCCTGGGCTACCAGGGCCTGAAGCTCACTGACTCTACGAGCTGAAGTAACTGCCACCAAGAAAATGACCTTCCAGGTCAAGTACTTCAGATGGCAGGAATCCAGTGGCTCAAAAGGAGGTTTCATCAGCTGGGTGAGAACGACATTGAGATCCCATGACACTGTAGGAGGCTTGACAGGGGGCTTTGACAAAAGCAAACCTCTCATGAAGCGAACAACTAAAGGCTGTCCTGAGATCGGCTTACCTTCCACACGGTAATGGTATGCACTGATTGCACTAAGGTGAACTCTTACAGAGTTGGTCTTGAGACCAGACTCAGACAAGTGCAGAAGGTATTCAAGCAGGGTCTGTGTAGGACAAGAGCGAGGATCTAGGGCCTTGCTGTCACACCAGACGGCAAACCTCCTCCATAGAAAGAAGTAACTCCTCTTAGTGGAATCTTTCCTGGAAGCAAGCAAGATATGGGAGACACCTCTGACAGACCCAAAGAGGCAAAGTCTACGCTCTCAACATCCAGGCCGTGAGAGCCAGAGACCGGAGGTTGGGATGCAGAAGCGCCCCTTCGTCCTGTGTGATGAGGGTCGGAAAACACTCCAATCTCCACGGTTCTTCGGAGGACAACTCCAGAAGAAGAGGGAACCAGATCTGACGCGGCCAAAAAGGAGCAATCAGAATCATTGTTGCCTCGGTCTTGCTTGAGTTTCAACAAAGTCTTCCCCACCAGAGGTATGGGAGGATAAGCATACAGCAGACCCTCCCCCCAATCCAGGAGGAAGGCATCCGATGCCAGTCTGCCGTGGACCTGAAGCCTGGAACAGAACTGAGGGACTTTGTGGTTGGCTCGAAATGCGAAGAGATCCACCAAGGGGGTGCCCCACGCTTGGAAGATCTGGCGCACCACTCGGGAGTTGAGCGACCACTCGTGAGGTTGCATAATCCTGCTCAGTCTGTCGGCCAGACTGTTGTTTACGCCTGCCAGATATGTGGCTTGGAGCACCATGCCGTGACGGCGAGCCCAGAGCCACATGCTGACGGCTTCCTGACACAGGGGGCGAGATCCGGTGCCCCCCTGCTTGTTGATGTAATACATGGCAACCTGGTTGTCTGTCTGAATTTGGATAACTTGGTGGGACAGCCGATCTCTGAAGGCCTTCAGAGCGTTCCAGATCGCTCGTAACTCCAGAAGATTGATCTGCAGATCTCGTTCCTGGAGGGACCAGCTTCCTTGGGTGTGAAGCCCATCGACATGAGCTCCCCACCCCAGGAGAGACGCATCCGTGGTCAGCACTTTTTGTGGCTGAGGAATTTGGAAAGGACGTCCCAGAGTCAAATTGGACCAAATCGTCCACCAATACAGGGATTCGAGAAAACTCGTGGACAGGTGGATCACGTCTTCTAGATCCCCAGCAGCCTGAAACCACTGGGAAGCTAGGGTCCATTGAGCAGATCTCATGTGAAGGCGGGCCATGGGAGTCACATGAACTGTGGAGGCCATGTGGCCCAGCAATCTCAACATCTGCCGAGCTGTGATCTGCTGTGACGCTCGCACCCGCGAGACGAGGGACAACAAGTTGTTGGCTCTCGCCTCTGGGAGATAGGCGCGAGCCGTCTGGGAATCCAGCAGAGCTCCTATGAACTCGAGTTTCTGCACTGGGAGAAGATGGGACTTTGGATAATTTATCACAAACCCCAGTAGCTCCAGGAGGCGAACAGTCATCTGCATGGACTGCAGGGCTCCTGCCTCGGATGTGCTCTTTACCAGCCAATCGTCGAGATATGGGAACACGTGCACCCCCAGCCTGCGAAGTGCTGCTGCTACTACAGCCAAGCACTTTGTGAACACCCTGGGCGCAGAGGCGAGCCCAAAGGGTAGCACACAGTACTGGAAGTGACGCGTGCCCAGCTGAAATCGCAGATACTGTCTGTGAGCTGGCAGTATCGGGATGTGTGTGTAGGCATCCTTCAAGTCCAGAGAGTATAGCCAATCGTTTTCCTGAATCATGGGAAGAAGGGTGCCCAGGGAAAGCATCCTGAACTTTTCTCTGACCAGGTATTTGTTCAGGGCCCTTAGGTCTAGGATGGGACGCATCCCCCCTGTTTTCTTTTCCACAAGGAAGTACCTGGAATAGAATCCCAGCCCTTCTTGCCCGGATGGCACGGGCTCGACCGCATTGGCGCTGAGAAGGGCGGAGAGTTCCTCTGCAAGTACCTGCTTGTGCTGGAAGCTGTAAGACTGAGCTCCCGGTGGGCAATTTGGAGGTTCTGAAGCCAAATTGAGGGTGTATCCTTGCCGGACTATTTGGAGAACCCACTGATCGGAGGTTATGAGAGGCCACCTTTGGTGAAAAGCTTTCAACCTCCCTCCGACTGGCAGGTCGCCCGGCACTGACACTTGGATGTCGGCTATGCTCTGCTGGAGCCAGTCAAAAGCTCGTCCCTTGCTTTTGCTGGGGAGCCGAGGGGCCTTGCTGAGGCGCACGCTGCTGACGAGAGCGAGCGCGCTGGGGCTTAGCCTGGGCCGCAGGCTGTCGAGAAGGAGGATTGTACCTACACTTGCCAGAAGAGTAGGGAACAGTCTTCCTTCCCCTGAAAAATCTTCTACCTGTAGAGGTAGAGGCTGAAGGCTGCCGGCGGGAGAACTTGTCGAATGCGGTGTCCCGCTGGTGGAGCTGCTCTACCACCTGTTCAACTTTCTCTCCAAAAATATTATCCGCACGGCAAGGCGAGTCCGCAATCCGCTGCTGGATCCTATTCTCCAGGTCGGAGGCACGCAGCCATGAGAGCCTGCGCATCACCACACCTTGAGCAGCGGCCCTGGACGCAACATCAAAGGTGTCATACACCCCTCTGGCCAGGAATTTTCTGCACGCCTTCAGCTGCCTGACCACCTCCTGAAATGGCTTGGCTTGCTCAGGGGGGAGCGCATCCACCAAGCCCGCCAACTGCCGCACATTGTTCCGCATGTGTATGCTCGTGTAGAGCTGGTAAGACTGAATTTTGGCCACGAGCATAGAAGAATGGTAGGCCTTCCTCCCAAAGGAGTCCAAGGTTCTAGAGTCCTTGCCCGGGGGCGCCGAAGCATGTTCCCTAGAACTCTTGGCCTTCTTTAGGGCCAAATCCACAACTCCAGAATCGTGAGGCAACTGAGTGCGCATCAGCTCTGGGTCCCCATGGATCCGGTACTGGGACTCGATCTTCTTGGGAATGTGGGGGTTAGTTAAAGGCTTGGTCCAGTTCGCCAGCAATGTCTTTTTTAGGACATGGTGCATGGGTACAGTGGACGCTTCCTTAGGTGGAGAAGGATAGTCCAGGAGCTCAAACATTTCAGCCCTGGGCTCGTCCTCCACAACCACCAGGAAGGGGATGGCCGTAGACATCTCCCGGACAAAGGAAGCAAAAGACAGACTCTCGGGAGGAGAAAGCTGTCTCTCAGGAGAGGGAGTGGGATCGGAAGGGAGACCTTCAGACTCCTCGTCAGAGAAATATCTGGGGTCTTCTTCCTCTTCCCACGAGGCCTCACCCTCGGTGTCAGACACAAGTTCACGGACCTGTGTCTGCAACCTCGCCCGACTCGACTCTGTGGCACCACGTCCACGATGAGGGCGTCGAGAGGTAGACTCCCTCGCCCACATCGGCGAAGCTCCCTCCGCCGACGTAGTCGGGGAGCCCTCCTGGGAGGCGGCGGCAGCCGGTACCGCACGCGGCACCGACGCCGGAGACCTCACCTCGGGCGATGGGCCAGCCGGCGCCACGCTCGACGGTACCGGTGGCGCAAGCACCGCCGGTACCAGAGGGTTAGGGCGCAACAGCTCTCCCAGAATCTCTGGGAGAACGGCCCGGAGGCTCTCGTTCAGAGCGGCTGCAGAGAAAGGCATGGAGGTCGATGCAGGCGTCGACATCAGAACCTGTTCCGGGCGTGGAGGCTGTTCCGGGCTGTCCAGAGTGGAGCGCATCGACACCTCCTGAACAGAGGATGAGCGGTCCTCTCGGTGCCGATGCCTGCTGGGTGCCGACTCCCTCGGCGACCCAGAGCTCTCGGTGCCGACACGGGAAGGGGACCGATGACGATGCTTCTTCGCCTTCTTGGAACGAAACATGTCACCGGAGCTTCCCGGCACCGACGAGGAGGACGTAGAATCCAGCCGTCGCTTCCTCGGGGCCGAGACCAAAGAAGGTCGGTCTCGGGGGGGCTGTACCGCAGGAGCCCTCAGGGTACGGGGAGACCCACCCGAAGGCTCACCGCCACCAGCAGGGGAATGGACAGCTCTCACCTGCACTCCAGACGAAGCACCACCGTCCGACGACATCAGCAGACGAGGTCCCGGTACCACCGACGTCGATACCCCCAGTGCCGATGCCGACGAAGAGCCCGAGAACAAAATGTTCCACTGGGCTAACCTCGCTACCTGAGTCCGCCTTTGTAAAAGGGAACACAGACTACAGGCCTGAGGGCGGTGCCCAGCCCCCAGACACTGAAGACACGACGTGTGCCTGTCAGTGAGCGAGATTACCCGGGCGCACTGGGTGCACTTCTTGAAGCCGCTGGAAGGCTTCGATGTCATGGGCGGAAAAATCACGCCGGCGAGATCAAAAGTCGAAATGGCGAAATTTGTCACCAGAAAAATAGCGAGAAGGAAATTTCGACCGGGGCCTAAGTAAGGCCTACCCCGACGACGAAAGAAAACTTACCGGGGCGAAAAAAAAACTCTAAGTACAGGAAGGGAAAGACCAAAAGAGGTCTATCCGAAACAATTTTCAAAGTTTCTCACGGAAACGAGTCGAAAACGACGCGCGAGGTCGACTTTTCGGGGCACGAATGGCAAAACACAACCGTACCGAGCGCGGAGAAAAGAAGACTGGCCGGCTCAAGCCGGTTTCGGGCGGGAAGACGGCCGCGCATGCGCGGTGCGCATCGGCGCGCGAGGGCTAGCAAAGGCTTTTGCTAGTAAAGATTCCGATTGGAGGGGCTGCCGTGGACGTCACCCAAGCAGCCTGCTTGTCCTCGGAGAAAAGGTTTTTGCATCTCATTACAATGGGGTTTCTACACAATTTGCTCATCTGCATTCCGTTTTCGTTAGCTGCTACTGTTGTCGGAAAGAAGTCTTTAGTGCATGCCAGGGTTTACTACTTGCTCGTTAATGGCTCTAAGGGCTCGTTAAGTTTATTGCATCTGGCTCAGTCACTTATTTCAGAACAGAATATCTATTTTGAGGGCCAGATGCACTAAACTTAACGAGCCATTAATGAGCAAGTAGTAAACCCTGGCAGGCACTAAAGGCTTCTCCCAGCCATTTTCCGATCACAGTAGCAGCTAACGAAAATAGAATGAAGAAGAGCAAATTAGTATTATAATGTGTAGAAACCGTATTGTAATAAGATGCACTACCGTTTTCCAATTGCAACCGTGGAAAATCTAACGAGAGGTCTGTACCTCTCATTGGGGCGACGCGGGATTGAAAAACTTCTATAAATGTAACAAAAAAAAAATCGGGGGGAAAAACCATCCAAGTGCTCGTCAGGGACATCCTTTATGGACGTCCTTCACTCAAAAAAAACCAAAAAAAAAACACCCTTAAGTCTTAGAGCTGGTTATTATTTGTCTTGTTTAATACTATTGCGTTTAAAATTGTGTTCCTGTAGAGACTAATGGGCAGCGAGAGATGGTCCAGGAGGAAGTACCGGAGCCAAAATTGTTTGATTTTTAATCCGGGCTAATTTTTTTGTTCTCTGAAACTTCAGATGCTCTGGTTGCATACCACAAATGTGCCTGCACGTTTCCGCCAGATAATAAAAAGGAGTTTTCATGATTTCTAGAGACACCAAAGGCAAATAGCGTTTAGCGCTCCACTTCAAAAAAACCGTCCTTTTTGGACGTCCTCCCCCCCCCCCCCCCCCCCCCCCAAAATAATAAAAACATCCTTTTTGGACATCCTTCACTAAGCTGAGAGGCCTGAAAGTCTCTAAGCCAATCACAGTGCGTTTAGCTCAGCTAAACGCGTTGTGATTGGCTCAGAGACTTCCAGGTCTCTCAGCTGAGTGAAGGACGTCCAAAAAGGACGTTTTTATTTTTATTATTTGGAGAGGGGGAGGACATCCAAAAATGACGTCTTTTTGGATGGACGTCCTCAACTGCACTCTCCTGCTAGGATCGAGCCGCATCAGAGCCTTCCTGCAGCAGGCCGTGGACGGGGTGAGCGGTGCAGCATCTTCCTTTCGGGCGGCACAGAGGCGTACTTGGCATGCGCAGACCAGCCAGCATAACGCTTGGCTGCTCTGCGCATGCTCGACCTGCCGACTGTTTAACGATGGAATAGAGAATGCAAGAGAGCTACAACGAGCAGCTCATTTGCATTCCTTTTCCTTGATGCATGCCCGTTCCTTACCAATTCGCTAAGGGAATCGGTAAGGGAAGGGCTTTAACGAGTCTTTAGTGCATCTTCCCCAAGTCTGTCAACTGCTAGGTACTCCTCTGAACATATCAAAAGTGACTTCATGGCTCTGGGAGAGAGGATGAAGCAGACAGGTGGCACAGGTAGTATTCTTGTGGATCCTCCCTATTGAGGGTAAAGGCCAAGGCAGAGAAGCTCAATAAAATTAGAAACCTACAAACCACACAAAATACTGTTGCCCGTTTTGTTTGGGCTCCACAATATTCAAAGGCTTCTCCCCTGCTTCTAAAATTACACTGGCTTCCATCGAAGGCCAGAATCACTTTTAAATTATGTGTATTTGTATTCCAAATTCTATTTGGCATGTTTCCTTCACACATGCAAAACCTCACAGAACTACCCAAATGAAACTCACTCACTAAATTCCAGAAATTGCCTCTCTTCACTTTCCCTGTTGTAAAAAAATTATCTACAAAACAAAACATAATGCAAGCTTTTCCTATAAAAGTACCAAGAAATGGACCTCATTACCCAAGTATATAAGACTTATAGCAGATTATATGTCATTTTGTAGAATGCAGAAAACGTTTCTGATGACTGCCTCATCAATAACCCACTGCAACTCTTTCATTGTCAATTGATGTTATCTTAATGTACGCCTCAAACGCATAACCAATAATTCTTGTATTACTTACGATGTTTATCTCTGACCTTTGTCCAGCATTACTATTATCTTACATTGTTAAACTAACTATAATTGTTTGTAAGCCACATTGAACCCAAACCCGCTTGGGATAATATGGGGTATAAATGTCAAATAAATAAATCCTGGAGATGAATATGTGGCTTTGAGAAAGGTGTCAAAAGCATTTTGGCTGCAGAAAAAAAAAAACGGCAGACCAACACATGTTGTAAGTAGTAGCAAAGGCTTTAATTCAACCTAAAACTTATGTCTCTATTAGAAACAAAACCTATCCTCTAGAAAATTAAATTCAAAGCTTAATGAACAAAATGTAAATGCAAGACCAAAAGTCAGTGCTCTCTACAACGTGTTTTGAAAGAAACCCAAATAGGCAGACTGCATATATAAATAAGAACAATAGCCCTGAAGCAATTCTTTTGAAAGTCTCTATCCAATCGTTTATTATGTTGGGGCTCTCATATTTCAAATAATAAATTATTTATTAGATCTATTTATGTGTTTGTTGTTTAACAACTTTGAATGTTTACTACTTGATCAGTATAAATTGTTTTTAATGGAAGTTCATTGATACAGGGTGGGCACAACATATACTTTTGATTTTGATGACATCATTGATGCATCATTGAAACGCATGGATTATTAATTAAAATGGCTGCAGGAACACAAAGCATTCTTTGTGTTTTCAGCACTTTTTTGACACATCTTACAGAGGTTTTTATATTTTGGAGGTGGGCAAGTCTGATTCTTTTAATCTTGACCTTCAGTTCTGTAATTAAACATTTTTAAAACAATGGGTCCCGTCGGGCAAAACCACGATTTTACAAGTCCTTAAAATGGTTGCATGAACATTTAAATTTATGCCGTTTAAAAATAATAAATTCTGATTATTTGTGCTTTGGAGTTTGAGAGTACAAAATTGATTTTTGAAAGTTAGTGAACTTTGACCTACTGCTACTGCATATAAGCTTTAGTGAATTAAGCTTGTGTAATTCTACTGGATATTTCCTTGTGGATTTCATGCAGAACTGAGTAATGCTTGACGACTGCTCTTCAGATTAATTTTGGAGATTACTGATTCTTGTCTTTAGCAATGTAACTTTATGACTTGGCTAGAGACTCTTCTGTTTGCATTGCAGATCTTCTGCCTCTTGTTTTTCTTTATTCTTCTTAACATAGTAACATAGTAAATGTCGGCAGATAAAGACCTGAACGGTCCATCCAGTCTGCCCAACAAGATAAACTCATTTTACATGATATGTGATACTTTATATGTACACCGGAGTTTGATTTGTCCCTGCCTTGGTCAGGGAACAGACCATAAAAGTCTGCCTAGCACTGTTCCTGTACTAAAAGGTCTGAAGTTAACATCGAAGCCCCTTAAAATTTACACTCCAGCCCACCCATATCTATTGAGCCACAATCAGTCCACGCAAAATTGGTTTTACTCTCCAATTACCAGCGTCACCACCCAATCTCCACTAAGATTCTATAGATCCATTCCTTCTAAACAGGATTCCTTTGCGTTTATCCCACACATGTTTGAATTCCATTACCATTTTCATCTCCACCACCTCCCGCGGGAGGGCATTCCACGTATCTACCACACTTTCCGTGAAAATGTACTTCCTGACATTACTCCTGAGTCTGCCCCCCCTTCAACCTCAATTCATGTCCTTTAGTTCTACCACCTTCCCAGCTCAGGAAAAGGTTTCTATCACCTCCCGTCTCCCTGACTCCCACTGGTTGTTACCAGTGTTTCAGCCCAGGGCAGCCAGAAGTCTGTGGGTGCCACTGCTGCTGTCCCTCTCTGCATGTCAGATACAGACTTTCCACACTAGGGGGCCACAAACACCTATAACTCTGCTTAGCTTAGCCTGTTTTTCTCAGCATTATACTTTGTAATTCTAATACTATGTAAGCCGCATTGAACCTGCTATGAGTGGGAAAGTGTGGGGTACAAATGTAACAAATAAATAAATAAATATGGACATGACTTGTATGCGTTATTTCATGATCTGTATTTGTCAGTGTTCTTTTTGCTGTTATAATAATTTTTACAAAATCATTTTAATACCTTTAATGGGACTTGATATACCGCCTGTGTGGGGTTTTTTTTTTTTTTTTTTAAACTGTATTCAAAGCGGATTACACAGTATATAGAGGCACTTATTTGTACCTGGAGCAATGGAGGGTTAAGTAACTTGCCCATAGTCTCAAGGAGCTGCAGTGGGAATCCAACCCAGTTTCTCAGAATCAAAAAAGGGTGATGTCTGGAAAGCAGCATATACCAATCTCAAAGTATGGGAAATAAGGTTTTAGATCTTAAGGCTGTGATAGAAGAGGCTGATTTGGATTTAATGGCTATCACAGAGACACGGTTCACAGAGAACCATGACTGGGGTATAGTTATACTGGGCTATAATCTGTTCAGAAAAGACAGTGTAGGAAGAAAGGGACTGACATTACATGTTAAAGAGAACTTTACAGCCACACAACTGTAGGACCTACAGGAAGAGAGAGCCACTGTGGGTCAATCTAGAAAGAGGGAATGGCAAATGTATTTATACTGTATGAAATACAGGCCTCCTTCACATACAGAAGTGGTCAGATTTAATCGAAGACATTCAAAATATAGCTGTGAAAGGGGAAGTACTACTAATGGGTAATTTTAATATGACAGATATTGACTGGGGTATCCCTATTGCAGGGTCTTTTAGAAGTAGGGAGATTCTGGATTCTCTACAGGGAGAACTATTCCAGTTGTTGATAACAGAACCCATGTGGGATGGGGCCATAAAGGACTTGGTGCTTACTAATGGACAGAGTGTTTCTGATGTTATAGTAGGTGATCATCTGGCAACCAGTGATCATCAGACAGTGTGACTTAATATTAAGATAGGTGTGGAGAGGGTTCATTCTAAAGTGAAGGTACTAGACTTCTAAAACATTAACTTTATTCATATGGGAGATTACCTCAAGAAATAGCTGTCTGGATGGGAACATCTGGAAGAAGTTGGAAAGCAGTGGGCAAAACTGAAAGGAGCTATTGTAAGAGCAACAAACCTTTTTGTAAGAAAAATAAAAGAGGAAAAGGAAGCCGCTTTGATTCTCAAAAGTAGTAGCTGAAAAGATAAAGAAAAAGTGGTTAGTCTTTATAAACTACAAGAAATAGCAGAAAGAGGAAGGCAGGCGACAATATCTAGAAAAGCTAAGAGAAGCTGGTAGAATAGTCAGGAAAGCAAAGATACAAATGGAAGAAAAATAGCCAACATGGTAAAATGGGGGGGGGGGGGGGGGGGGGGGGGGGGGAGACAAGACATTTTTTTTTAGATATGTTAGCGATGGGAGGAAGTGCAAAAATGGCATTGAGACACTCAAAGCTGAAGGGGAGGAATATGTAGAAACTGATAAAGATAAGGCGGCATTGCTTAACAATGTTTCAGTTGTGTGTTCATAGCTGAAGGGCCAGGAGCAGGACCGCAGAAGACAACAACAAATAGGAATGGAGGTGCGGTAGTCCCTGAAAAAATTTTCAGAGGACTCTGATCGTGAGGAGCTGGATAAACTAAAGGTGGACAAAGCGATGGGGAAGGATAGCATACACCCGAGGGTACTGAAGGAACTTAGGGAAGTTCTTGCAGCTCCACTAGCTGATCTTTTCAATGATTCTCTAAAGATGTGAGTGGTCCTGGAGGACTGGAAAAGAGCAGATGTTGTCCCTCTCCAAAAAAGAGGTTGGGAACCACAGGCTGGTAAGTTTGACTTCTGTGGTAAGTAAATTAAGGAAAACACTTTTAAAACAGAGAATAGTAAAATTTTTGGAATAGAATGGACTACAGGACTGAGACAAATCACAACAAGGGTGACGAAAAAAAGGGGGGGACAACACACGATGTACACACGTGCAAACTCTCAAGAGTCCAAGCATTTTCACAGTGTTTTAGCAAAAAACAAGGACTACCCCTTGTTTCAAATATCGAACATGTCTGCACCATCCTAGTCTCATCAGCATACATCTAACCAAGTGGCTCCTGAAGAAGGCCCTTGTGGGCCGAAACACAGCTCGTGTCGAGTCCTAGATGTTTAATAAAGGTGCAAGTGTGTACATCTCCCCTTTTTTTCATCGCCCTTGTTGTGACTGACTTGTCTGTATGGCTACAAGGGTTCCTGTTCTTCTGTTTTTCGATTGTTACAGGACCAAGGCAACATGGTTTCACTAGAGGCAGGTCTTGTCAGACAAATCTGATTAATTTCATTGACTGGGTGACCAGCTACTACAGAGAGTTGGATCGAGAGAGCGCACTAGATGTGGTGTATTTAGATTAGCAAAGCCTTTGACATTGTTCTGCACAGACGATTAACAAATGAATTGAGTGCCCTTGGTATGGGCCCTAAAGTGAATAACTGGGTTAGGAACTGGTTGAGTGAAAGGTGACTTTTTCATCTCAAGCTAATCTTGATCCACTTCAACATGGCTTTAGCCCTCTTCATTCAACTGAAATAGCGCTTTGTAAATTCTCCAGTGACCTGTTCCTGGCCAGCTCCAAAGGTCTCTATTCTATTCTCATCCTTCTCGAGCTGCTGCTTTTGGCACTGTTGATTACTGCCTACTCCTTGATACGCTGTCCTCACTTGGATTTCAGGGCTCTGCTCTTTCCTGGTTTTCTTCTTATCTCTCCCATCGCACTTTTAATGTATACCATGGTGGATCCTCCTCCACTTCTATCCCACTATCAGTTTGTGTACCTCAGGGATTTGTCTTGGGACCTCTTCTTTTCTCTATCTATACTTCTTTCCTTGGTGCTCTGATCTCATCACATGGTTTTCAGTATCACCTTTATGCTGATGACTCCCAAATCTCTCTCTCCACACCAGAAATATCAGAAGGAATCCAAGCCCAAGTAACACCCTACCTGTCTGACATTGCTGCCTAGATGCCTCACTGCCACTTGAAATTAAATATGACCAACTCTGAGCTTCTTATCATTCCCCCCAAACCCACCTCTCCTCCATTCTCCATCTCTGTGAATAACATTCTCATCCTCCTTGTCTCATCAGCTCGTAACCTTGGGGTTATTTTTGATTCCTCTCTTTCTCTGCACATATCCAACAGACTACCAAAACCTGTCATTTCTCTATATCACCACCAAAATTCGCCCCTTTCTTTCTGAGCACACTACCAGAACCCTCATCCACACTCTCATCACCTCTCACTTAGACTATTGCAACTTGCTTCTCACAGGTCTACCACTAAGCCATCTCTCTCCCCTTTAATCTGTTCAAAATTCTGCTGCACAACTTATATTCTGCCAGTGTCACTATGCTCATATCAGCCCTCTCCTCAAGTCACATACAGTGGGGGAAATAAGTATTTGATCCCTTGCTGATTTTGTAAGTTTGCCCACTGACAAAGACATGAGCAGCCCATAATTGAAGGGTAGGTTATTGGTAACAGTGAGAGATAGCACATCACAAATTAAATCCGGAAAATCACATTGTGGAAAGTATATGAATTTATTTGCATTCTGCAGAGGGAAATAAGTATTTGATCCCCCACCAACCAGTAAGAGATCTGGCCCCTACAGACCAGGTAGATGCTCCAAATCAACTCGTTACCTGCATGACAGACAGCTGTCGGCAATGATCACCTGTATGAAAGACACCTGTCCAAAGACTCAGTGAATCAGTCAGACTCTAACCTCTACAAAATGGCCAAGAGCAAGGAGCTGTCTAAGGATGTCAGGGACAAGATCATACACCTGCACAAGGCTGGAATGGGCTACAAAACCATCAGTAAGACGCTGGGCGAGAAGGAGACAACTGTTGGTGCCATAGTAAGAAAATGGAAGAAGTACAAAATGACTGTCAATCGACAAAGATCTGGGGCTCCACGCAAAATCTCACCTCGTGGGTATCCTTGATCATGAGGAAGGTTAGAAATCAGCCTACAACTACAAGGGGGGAACTTGTCAATGATCTCAAGGCAGCTGGGACCACTGTCACCACGAAAACCATTGGTAACACATTATGACATAACGGATTGCAATCCTGCAGTGCCCGCAAGGTCCCCCTGCTCCGGAAGGCACATGTGACGGCCCGTCTGAAGTTTGCCAGTGAACACCTGGATGATGCCGAGACTGATTGGGAGAAGGTGCTGTGGTCAGATGAGACAAAAATTGAGCTCTTTGGCATGAACTCAACTCGCCGTGTTTGGAGGAAGAGAAATGCTGCCTATGACCCAAAGAACACCGTCCCCACTGTCAAGCATGGAGGTGGAAATGTTATGTTTTGGGGGTGTTTCTCTGCTAAGGGCACAGGACTACTTCACCGCATCAATGGGAGAATGGATGGGGCCATGTACCGTACAATTCTGAGTGACAACCTCCTTCCCTCCGCCAGGGCCTTAAAAATGGGTCGTGGCTGGGTCTTCCAGCACGACAATGACCCAAAACATACAGCCAAGGCAACAAAGGAGTGGCTCAGGAAGAAGCACATTAGGGTCATGGAGTGGCCTAGCCAGTCACCAGACCTTAATCCCATTGAAAACTTATGGAGGGAGCTGAAGCTGCGAGTTGCCAAGCGACAGCCCAGAACTCTTAATGATTTAGAGATGATCTGCAAAGAGGAGTGGACCAAAATTCCTCCTGACATGTGTGCAAACCTCATCATCAACTACAGAAGACGTCTGACCGCTGTGCTTGCCAACAAGGGTTTTGCCACCAAGTATTAGGTCTTGTTTGCCAGAGGGATTAAATACTTATTTCCCTCTGCAGAATGCAAATAAATTCATATACTTTCCACAATGTGATTTTCCGGATTTAATTTGTGATGTGCTATCTCTCACTGTTACCAATAACCTACCCTTCAATTATGGGCTGCTCATGTCTTTGTCAGTGGGCAAACGTACAAAATCAGCAAGGGATCAAATACTTATTTCCCCCACTGTAATTGGCTCCATATCCGTTTCCACATACAATTAAAACGCCTATTATTGACTTACAAGTGCATTCACTCTGCAGCTCCTCAGTATCTCTCCACTCTTCTCTGGAAATTCCATACATTGGGTAAATCTCTCTTATCTGTACCTTTCTCCTCCACTGCACCATATGCCTGGAATAGACTTCCTGTGCCAGTACGTCAAGCTTCACCTCAGGCTGTCTTCAAATCTAGGATAAAAGCCCATCTTTTTGAGGCTGCTTTTAACTCCTAACTCTATTCACTTGTTCAGTATCCATGTCTGTTTTATCATTCCCACCTTAAGTATTTCCCTTATCCCTTATTTGTCCTGTTTGTCTGTCTTGATTAGAGTGTAAGCTTTGTCAAGCAGAGATTGTCTCTTCATGTTCAAGTGTACAGCACTACATACATCTAGTAGAACTATAGAAATAATGTAGTAGTAGTAATGGTAAATGGAACTTATTCTGAGGAAAAGGAAGTTACTAGTGGTGTGCCGCAAGTTTCGGTTCAGTTCTTTGGCAGGTTCTTTTAAACTTTATTTTAACTGATATTGCTGAAAGGCTGTCTGTTAAGTTTTGCCTCTTTGAGGATGATACCAAAATCTGCAATAAGGTAGACACCCCTGAGATGGTATGCATAACATGAGGAAGGAATTAGCGAAGCTAGAGGAATGGTCTAGAATTTGGCAGCTTATATTTAATGCTAAAAAATGCAGGGACATGCATTTGGGCTGCAAAAACAAGAGGTAAGGGCACAGTTTAGGGGTTGAAGAACTTTTGTGCATAAAAAAAGAGAGACTTGGGTGTGATCATATGTGATGATCTTAAGATGGCCAAACAGGTAGAAAAGACGACAGCAAAAGCTAGAAAGATGTTTAGGTGCATAGGAAGAGGAATGACCTGTAGGAAAAAGGAGATGATGATGCCCCTGTATAAGACACTGGTGAGAACTCATTTAGAAAATTGTGTACAATTCTGGAGACCACATCTTCAAAAAGATATAAACGGGATGGAGCCGATCCACAGGGGAGCTACTAAAATCGTCAAGTGGTCTTCATCATAAAGTGTTATTGGGATAGACTTAAATATCTCAATATGTTTTCTTTTAAAAAAGACGGGAGAGGGGAGAAATGATAGAGACATTTAAATACCTACATGGCATAAATGCACAGGAGGTGAGTCTCTTTCAATTTGGGCTCCTGCCCCTCTCCCCCCCCCCCCCCCCCCCCCCACTTCAGTCTCACTGCTCCAGTGACGGCTGTTCCCAGTGAATTATCAAATGCAAGCCTCTTACCCACCTTAAAGCCTTGGGCTCCTGGCCTCCACCACTTCAGTCTCATTGTTCCAGTGACATAAGCACTGTCATCAGGAAGCTATCACTACTGCTTCGTATATATTCTTTGCCTCTGTGTTTATCTTCAGGGGTTTCTGACCTAACTTGTGTGCATGCTGCTCTCTCATTTGTGTTTTACAGGGTTCTTCCCAGTGAATTATCAAATGCAAGCCTCTTACACATGTTCCTTCCTTTCAATCTGCAATTGCTGCAGTTAATAAAAGGCACAGAAATCCAAGAAATCATGCAGAATACGAAGAGTGCTTAAAACAGAAAAAACAGATTTAAGCATTTCTGAAAATATGTTTTTGAATATGGGGTTGGAGAGAAACCAGACACCCAGATATTTAAAGGAGGAAACTGGAATTATGGGAAGACCAAAAACACAAATACTGATATTTGGTTCAATTAGTGAACCACTAAACCAACATGTAACTGTTTTCTCTGCATTTAAGACCAACTTATGATCAGCAGGCCAGGAAGCAAGAGTAAAAAAAAAAATTCTGGCGGGGAGAAAGAGCGATATTAAGAGCTGAAGTGGGAAAAATAATAAGATATAATCTAAATAGAACAATTTGATATTGTAAATTTGGATTAGGTTTGCCAAAACTGATATAAACGTTAAAGAGCAGATGTGATAGAACTGAACCTTGAGGAACACCACAGAGGACAGAGTGACTAGTAGATACCTCAGAAGCACTATGAACTGTAAAAGTACAGTTAGATAGAAAGGAGGAGAACCACTGGAGTACTGTACCTGTCAGGTCTGTAGCACTCAAAAAAAGAGAGAACTAAAGCGTGGTCAATGAAGTAAAAATCTGCTGACAGATCTAGTGAGACAACAAAAGCAATATCTCCTCTATCTAATACTTAGTGAACGTCAGTTAGAACAGAAATAACTGTTTCTGTACTGTGGTGGCTATGAAAAGCAGCTTGCCGATGAAAAAGTATTTTTGCCTTTTCAACAAATGAAAGTAGCTATGAATAAACTATTTTCTCAGTGAGTTTTGACAACAAACAGAGACTGGAGATAATTAGAAACGAAAGTACTATCCAAAGAGGGTTTTTTTAAGTAGGAGGTGAAGAGCTGTCTGCTTGCACACATTTGGAACCAAACCCAGAGACAGACTTAGACAAACTAGATTAAGGGCCAATGGAAGGCAGCCTTGTGAACTAGATTTAAGCCAAACTTGAGGAACATGATATAAAGGAGACAAAGTGAGGTGCACGTATGAGAGTGCTTTTGAAAGCCTGATAAAAACATAATGGCAGCCATTCTGGGTCAGACCAATGGTACATCTAGCCCAGTATCCTGTTTCCAACAGTGGCCAAACCAGGTCACAAGCACATGGCAGAAACCCAAATAGTAGCAACATTCCATGCTACCAATCCCAGGGCAAGCAGTGGCTTCCCCCATGTCTGACTATGGATTTTCCTCCAGGATCTTGTCCAAACCTTTTTTAAACCCAGTTGTGCTAACCACAGTTACTACATCCTCCATGTAACTTCACTGAGTGTCCCCTAGTCTTTGCACTTTTTGAAAGAGTAAAAAAATCGATTCACTTCTACTCATTATACACCACTCAGGATTTGGTAGACCTTATTCATATCTCCCCTGAACCGTCTCTTTTCCAAACTGAAGAGCCCTAAGTTTAATTATATTCATTGGCTGAGGAAGTGTATTCTCAGATTCGTTTGAAATTTACTACTTAGTAGGTTGATGAAGGGGGGGCGGGGTGGAGGGGGGGGAAGGGCAATAGAACGAAGATACTTCCCTGTAGCAGGTATTCTCCGAGGACAGCAGGCTTCACATTCTCACAAGTGGGTAGACGATCCATGTCACCCTGAAGAGCATAGGTACAAATCAAGTAGGGTATATACAAAAAGTAGCACACATGAGTTGTCTTGTTGGGCAGACTGAATGGACCGTGCAGGTCTTTTTCTGCAGTCATCTACTATGTTACTATGTTACCTGGGGTCTGCACAATAGCCAGCAAAAAAAAGTTTGCAAGAGCCTTCTGGAGAATGAGGGGAGCCCCAATGCGCATGTGCAGAGTGCCTTCCCACTCACAGCGCCTCTTCAGTTAAGTACAACAGCATAAAAATGAAACAAAAAGTGAAGAGAACAACTCCTAGGGGAGGTAGGCGGCATTGTGAGAATGTGAAGCCTGATGTCCACCGAGAATACCTGCTACAGGTAAGTACCTTCGCTTTCTCCGAGGACAAGCAAGCTTACACTCTCACCAGTGGTGAATCCCTAGCATCCAGGCTCACCCAAAACAACAAACAGTGGTCAATTGGGCCTCACAACAGCGACGACTTAACACAGATCAACCTGAAAACAATATACAACTAGATGAGGGTGCAGCCTGAAACAGAATGAAATGGGCCTAGGAGGGTGGAGTTGGATTCTAGACCCATACAGATTATGCAACACTGACTGCCCAAAACGACTATCGTGTTGGGTATCCTGCTGACGGCAGTAATGAGATGTGTATGTGTGGACTGAAGACCACATTGCAGCCTTGCAAATCTCCTCAATGGAGGCTTACTAAGTGGGCTACTGATGCAGCCATGGCTCTAATATTATGAGCCGTGACACGATCCGCCAAAGTCAGCCCAGCTTAGGCATAACTGAAAGAAATGCAATTTTCTAGTCAATTGTAAATGGTGCATTTACCAATGGCGACTCTCTTCCCGTTGGGGTCAAAATAAACAGCAGGGTGGACTGTTCAAAGGGCTTTGTCCGCTCCATGTAAAAAGCCAGTGCTCTTTTGCCGTCCGAGGTGTGCAAGCTGCTTTTGCCAGGATGGGCATGAGAACGGGGAAAGAATGTTGGCAAGACAATCGACTGGTTCAGATGGAACTCAGACACCGCCTTTGGCAGGGTGCGTGCGCAGGACTACTCTGTTATGATGAAACTTAGTACAAGATGCATCCACTACTAAGGCCTGAAGCTCACTGACCCTACGAGCTGAAGTAACAGCCACCAAGAAAACAACCGTCCAGATCAAGTACTTCAGATGGCAGGATCAAAAGGAACTTTTATCAGCTGGGTGAGAACAATGTTGAGATCCCATGGCACAGGTGGAGGTTTGACAGGGGGCTTTGACAAAAGCAAACCTCTCATGAAGCGAACAACTAAAGGCTGTTTAGAGATAGGCTTATCTTCTACACGCTGATAAGCACTAATAGCACTAAGGTGAGCCCTTACTGAGTTGATCTTGAGACCAGACTCTGATAAGTGAAGAAAGTATTCAAGAAGAGTCTGTGTAGGACAAGAAAGGGGATCTATGGCCTTGCTGTCACACCAGACGGCAAACCTCCTCCATTTAAAAGAATAACACCTCTTAGTGGAATCTTTCCTGGAAGCCAGCAAGACCCAGGAGACACCCTCCAAAAGATCAAAGGAAGGGAATTCTAGGCTCTCAATATCCAGGCCGTGAGAGGCAGACTGGAGGTTGAGATGTAGAAGCAACCCCTCGTTCTGTGTGATGAGGGTCGGAAAGCACTCCAATCTCCACGGTTCTTCGGAGGACAACTCCAGAAGAAGAGGGAACCAAATCTGCCGGTGCCAGTAGGGTGCGATCAGAATCATGGGTCCACGGTCTTGCTTCAGTTTCAAGAAAGTTTTCCCAATAGAGGTATTGGAAGATATGCATACAGAAGGCCTGACCCCCAATGAAGGAGAAAGGCATCTGACACGAGTCTGTTGAGGGCCTGAAGCCTGGAACAGAACTGAGGGACCTTGTGGTTGATCTGAGTGGCAAAAAGATCCACCGAGTGGGTGCCCCACGCTCGGCGTTGAAGACTGCACCGTGGGCTGGGGGCTAGGCAGGGCCGTAGCAGAAGGTATGGCACCCCCGATGCACATCACTGCATCAATCCCTCAGAAGCTCTGGGAGCAAGGCCCAGATATGCTCATTGAGACCTGCCATCGGTAAAAGCTGAGGGGACAGCTGAAGTTCAGGTTGCCGAATCTCTCGGGGTGCGGGAGCAGGATCCCGGCTGCTGGGAGAGAGATGCATCGGCACCTCTTGAATGGAGGGTGAGTGATCCTTCTGGCGTCAACGCTTCTCGGGTGCAGAGTCCCTCTGCATCCCAGAGCTCCCGGCACCATGCATCGAAGGAGATCAGTGTTTATGCTTCTTGGCCTTCGCCTGATGCACCGAACCCAAGCTGCTCGGTGCCAACGAGGACGACGTCGAATCCTCACGTCTCCTCAGGGTTGGGTCTGACGATAGACGGTCCCGGGGGCCTGCACAGCAGGAGGCCTCGAGGCAGGTGGAGACCCACTCGATGCCTCACTGCTTCCAGTGTCTCTAGATCTCTCAGCAGCCATTATTACCTCGACTCTCAATGTTGATGCTTCCCTCGACGTTGGTGACCTTGATGCCAATGCCGACTTTGAAGAACCGGACCAAGCTCCAAAAAGTTTCTTATGTTGAGCTTCTCGGGAAATTTGGGTCACTTCTTCATACGAATACAAAGGATACAATTTGCCGGGCTATGGTAGGGCCCAAGACACTGAACACACCAAGAGTGTGTATCAGTACCCGAGATGGTCCGGTTGCACCGAGTACAACACTTGAAGCCACTGGGAGTCTTCGATGATGTGGAAGGAAAAATGGCTTCAGCAAAATCAAAAGTCACAATTGTATCTGGAAAAAAAAAAAAAAAGAAAGAAAGGAGACCCATCTGAGCAGGCCTGAAAAACAGCTCGCACTAAAAAAAGAAAGGAAACTTAAACGCGGGCTACAAAAACTAAAAAATAAGGGAAAATTGGGTTGTTCTAGCACTGAGGCACAAAAAGAGGCTCTTTCCCAGGCGCATGAAAAGCAATGAGAAGAAAACAGCTGTTCCTCAAGCGAAGAGAAAAAAAAGAACTAAAGAGGAGCGGTAGCGCTGCAGGCAAGGCACTCTGCACATGCGCATTTGGACGCCCCTTGCGCTCCAGAAGGCTCTCGCAAACTTTTTTTTTTTTGCTGGCTATCATGCCGACCCCGGGCAACGCGGATCATCTACCCACTTGTGAGAAATCTAATCCTGCTTGTCCCTTGGAGAATGGGATAGTTATACTGAGTAAGATGGACGGGGATCATTGGGATGAATATAATAAGTATTGGAATGTATGGTTGCTTCCCATAGACACCATATTAATTGTGAATTTGTACTTTTTGTTTGGGAACTCATTCTGGAAATGGGCACAAAAACCTTAAGTAGTGAGCATTAATATGGATAACCTTAAAACTGACACATGGAATATTTATGGCATTAATTCCCCCATCAAACCTAAAAAAATACTCCAAGGGGAGCTTCATCGCAGACAAGTGGGGATTGCCCTCATACTGGAAACACAGTTGAGCATACAAAGCTTAGACAGGAATGGGTGGGACATTGCTATAGTTCAATTGCCCCGATCCATATAAGGACAAGTTGGCAATATTAATAAATAAATCCATCCCCTTTGTTGAACTATGCTATTTGGCGGATCCACATGGCAGATGAGTAATATTACGTTGTACATTATATGGTCAGTCTTACATTTTAGTTTCTCTGTATGCTCCTACAATTTATGACAACACATTTTTTTTCCTACAACTTTGAAAGTGCTTCTTGATCTTACCCATTGTTCCTGTTAGGGGGAGACTTTAATGCAATGGCAGACAAGAATTGCAATAGGAAAACCACAGCTTCTACACATTTGGGAAAGTCTCGATTGGGGCGGGGGGGGGGGGGGGGGGGGGGCGGGGGAGATATATTAAACACAAGTTTAAATTTATTAGGTATCTGGAGGATACTACATCCTGGAGAACTGGGTTTTACTCATATTTCTAGGGCCCATTTATGATTATTTATTAATTTCAGAACATTTGTTTCCTGACGTTAATGCTATGGCCCTGAAAGTCCGCTCTACTTGTGGACTTTTGCCTTTTCATTTAAAAACAGACCAAAATTTCATACTTACTTGGTTACAAAATGGGAGGAGTATACAGCTACAAATCAGCAGCATATAGCAGTGCTGTCCAATTCATGATTCAAATTGATTCATCGATTCATTTTCGGTGAATCGATTAGTGTTTGGGGTTTTTTTAATCAATTTTTTTAAACTCGCTATTAGCCGCTTCCTTTGCCACCAGCCACCTTCCCATCTTTGCGCAGGATGTGTGTGTGTCCCCCCCCTCCATGCCACCATATTCCCACCTTCCCCCATGGCACCCCTCTTAAGACCCGGTGGCTCTCCGACAGTTCCCCAAGACTAAAAGATACACTCTGTGGAGGGAAGACTGCAGTTTCATCTTTTTCGCGCAGGATGTCCCCGGCCTCCATGCCGCAATGTTCGCAAATCTCGAACACAATGGATTTGATGGAAAAAGAGAATAAATCAAGGTCAGCACGCCCTGTTGGTCAGAGGTCAGTAATATGATCTGTATTTACACAGTTGGAAAATGAAACCATACAGCGTAAAGAATTTGTGAAATGTACGCGTTGCAAAGTTAAAGTTAAACATAGTGGTGGCACTAGTAATCTTTGGCAGCATGTTGAAAGACAAAGCAAAATTTGTTGATCTGCAAACTGAAGACACTTCTAAGAAATCTGTTAAGTCCGACATTTTTGTGGCCACAAAGCCTAAAGCATCAGCAGTCTCTTCTCAAGCCCTGGTCTCATGCTTTTTCCACAAGCCACTTCCACCAGCAGATAAGAAAATAATTGACCCTGCCCTCAAGTATTTTATTGTTAAAGATATGCAACCATTTAGTGTTGTTACAGATGAAGGTTTTTTGGCCTATTCTTGGTCTCTCAACGGGTGTTATACCGTGCTGTCAAACTTTAGGTAGAATGATTGAAGCTAAATATAATCTACACTTTGAGTCAGCTTCAAAGTCTGAGATATGCAAACATTACCACAGTTCTCTGGACCAGCAGAACTATGGCAACTTATATTACAATTACTACACATGGCATAGATGACTTTCATGAAATGAATACTGTGCTGGATACGCAGTTCATGCCAGAAAAAAACATACAGGTGACATTATAGCAGATGCTGTGGAAAATGCAGTGAAGAAATGGCAGCTAGAAGGCAAAGTTTTTGCAATTGTTACCAATAATGCTACATCAATGAAAAAAGCAGTAGGGAAACGTATTCTAAAAGGAATCTGTACCGCTCACCATTGCTGCTTCGGACACACTCTGCAGTTATGTGTGGAAGATGGGCAGCAGTCTCACCCAGCAATCTCTGAAATTCCGTGCTATCGTCAGCACTTTCCATCACAGTACTATACTTACAGAAAGCTTGAAAACTGCTCAAGAAATGCTGGGAATGCCAGTGAAGAAACTGATTGGTGATGTGAAAACATGTTGGAACAGTACTTGCATTATGTTGCGAAGTGCAGCTGAACAGAAGCAACCCATTGGTTTAGCTTTGAGCAGCAGCAATAAAATCACAAAGAAAGGTGCAGCTGTTGAACGTGACTATGATCTTGCCTAAAAACTCGTTGATGTTTTGCAGGCTTTTGGGAAGCCACAACAATTGCATCTGGAGAACAGTATGTTATACTGTGTTTGTTACTCATCCGCTGGTTGAACACCTGATTAATTCAATCGATACAACATATGGGGAAGATTCAGGAGAGGAAGTTGATATCGATGATGAAGATACAGAATCAGCAAACCTGAAAGTTATCTCTCGCATGAAAGAAGAGCTGAAGAAAAGTTTACTCCACAGATTTCAAGTTATATTATTTGATAATTTATATAGATTAAGCAGCTTCCTGGATCCGATATTCAAGTCAACCTACGGTGAAGTACCACATGCCATTGCAGTTGCAGTTCAAGAGATCGTAAAAATGCAAACCACTGATGTACCAGTCAGCAGCGGCACAGCCATGGAGATCATTGAGACATTACCAGCTGTTCCACAGTTTGGAACACAGGATGTGGATACGCCTCGACAGAAACGCAGTTTCTGGGAAACAGTGGAATATACAAATGTTTCAGCTAAGAAAGCCAGACTTCCATCACAAGCCAGACTTCCATCACAATCAGACTATGACAGTGATATTCGAATCAGATGCAGTGCAGAACTTGCTTGCTACAAACACGAAGATCCTTTGGAAACTGGCGGTGATGTTTTGTTTCTGGCAGCAAAGTCAAATGAAATTGCCACTATTGAACCGGATTACACAGAAGTTTCTGTGTACGCCAGCCACCTCTGTGCCCTCAGAAAGAATTTTTTCTGTGCTGGACAAATTATATCTGCAAGACGCAGTTGTCTGAAGCCAGCCAAAGTGGACAAAATGATTTTTCATAATAAAAACTGTAAGATGTAGGACTAGACCAAACTTCACTTTTCACACAATGTAATACAGCATGGCATGTTCACAATAAAGTTCAGCTGCTGCTGCCTGTTTTTTTTTTTGTTTGTTTTACCCTTTGTGTTATAATATTAGCATGTGGGCCTCAATCTAGTTAAATCGAATCAATCTGAATCGAAAAACCAATTTTTTTTTTTTTTAAAGAATCGAATCGTACTGAATTGAAACGTTTTTGACTGAATCGGCCAGCACTAGTATATAGTTAACCCGTGGGAGACTAGAAAAGCAATTATGAGAGGATAGGTAATATCTTATCTCTCATCAGAAGAAACTGATGCAAAAGAAAATTCGCCTCCTTCATTCTCACCTTAGACAAACCCAGGATAATTTAGCAAAGCATTTTTTTGTCCAGAGATGCCCGAGCTCATTATTTTAATATTCAGCGTATACTTAATGAGCTCCTACATAAACGTACGCAGAATAGTCTGAAATATGGGAGACATGAATTCTTTAAAATATGGGCATCAACAAGGAACTTGTCTTGCTAGATTGGCCAGACAGGAGGACGGACTCTGTTTCATTCCACTGCTTAAAGGTGATAGTATTGCAGATAATGCTTTTATTTGTAAGATGATAAAAAATAATTATGCAACTCTATATACAGCATGGGGGGGAATTCTCCCTCAGGTCTCCAAGCTTTTTTTTGCACTTTCGATTCCCCAATTGTCACAAGAAGATTTGGACGTATTGAATGCTCCTCTTTCAACAGGGGAAATAACAAATGCCATTAGAACTTTATCATTAAAAAGTCTGAGCCCCGACAGGCTTCCCTCAGAATTTTACAAGATATTAGCCCAACATGTTTCTCCTACCTTGAGTGCAGTTTATGAGGAGCCATTAAGAAAGGGAACCCTGCCTGTTGGGATGAGAGAAGCCTTGATTTTGCCCATTTTAAAACTGACCAGAGACCCCTTGTTGGCAGCATCCTATCGCCCTATTTCACTGCTAAACGTGGATGCAAAATTATACGCAAATCTTTTGGCCACAAGACTGTTGAATATCATTCTGCATTTGGTGGGCAGCTCAAGCTGGCTTTGTAAAAGGTAGGAATGCTGTAATTAATGACCGTAGGATATTGTGTGTGCTAGAGTAAGCGCATGCTGCTGATCTGGAAGCCCTACTGGTGGGTTTTGATATAGAGAGGGCTTTTGATTTGGCGTCCTGGCCATATCTATGGGAAGTCCTGAAGGCTTCTGGCTTCCAGGGCCCTATTATATCCATGAAACAACTTTTATATGACGACCCTTTCGCAAGGGTTTTGGTAAATGGGCTTTCTCTCTAAAAGATTCACTATATATAGGGGCTCCGGCAGGGTTGCCCTCTTTCCCCCACCCTTTTCATTATCTGTAAGGAACCTTTAGCATTAGCCTTATTGGGAGGTCCACAAATTACAGGTATTAAAGTCAGTACCGCTGAATTTAAGGTGGCTTTGTTTGCTGATGACTTGTGGGTGGCTCTCTTACCAATCCTACAAACACATTTACCTAGAATCTTGGATGTCTTACAAGTTTTTTGACAATATTCCGGTTTATGGATTAATTTTGATAAATCAGAGGCCCTATCTGTTGGGGTGATGTGGTTAATGCTTGGCCAGGACCCTTTCCAATAAAGTGGGCGAGAGAAAATTTGAGATATTTAGGTCTTTGGATCCCTAGTGAAATGAGACGGTTGTATACTATGAATGTTACCCATTATCAGCTACAAAATCTCCCTGTACGTGATGGAAGGATCTTCCACTATCTTTATGGGGTAGAGTCCAACTCCTGAAGATGGTAGTTTTGCCCAAGTAGTTATATCCCTTGCAACATTTTTCCCTTATATTTAAAGATTTGGCCTTCCAGAACAAGATTAAGAAATTTCTCTGGGGAACAAAAAAAACAGGGACCATCCTCCACCTTTTACAATTACCTAGAAGAGGAGGAGGACTAGGTCTTGTTCATACATCAGCAGAACGTGGTGACCATTTTGACACATGTTTAGTTGTGCTAGGAAACATTCAATACTTTCATGTATAGGGACGTGAAATGTCATGTATCAATGCCATAGTTAAGGCAATAAAATATTGAATACATTCACAGCTTCGAACTTTGATTTGTTAATGAAAAGCTTATTGTTAATACATGTGGTAAAATTAAATTTGTTTATGATGATTGTTGTTATGGGAAAATTAGGTTCTTACCTAGGTAATTTTCTTTCCTTTAGTCATAGCAGATGAAGCCATTACGTATGGGTTGTGTCCATCAACCAGCAGGGGGAGATAGAGAGCACTCAACTTTTCACAGTGCCTCATGGCCAGCCAGCTCCACTGCCTCTTCAGTATTTGAAGCTTCCAAAGCAGTATGGCAAACCGCAATGGGAATAACATGAACTTTCCTCACAGCAAACGATGGCCCCTTAACAAGGGCATGAACTCAAAAGGAGGGAATGAACACATCCTCCTGGAGGGAATAAACTCGTCCTCCTTATTGTATAACTGGAGGGGATACACGCAACCTCCTGGAGGGAATAAACTCATCCTCCAAAACATAAACTGGAGGGAATGGACTCATCCTCCTATAAGTGAACATGAATCCTGAAGACTGTTTTCCAACTTTCTCCCAAGGAAGGAACTTCAGGAAATTAGAACAGAACCTGAAACAGATTCACAGGGAGGGCTCATGGCTTCATCTGCTATGACTAAAGGAAAGAAAATTACCAAGGTAAGAACCTAATTTTCCCTTCCTTGTCATCAAGCAGATGAAGCCATTACGTATGGGATGTAACAAAGCAATCCCTATATAGGGTGGGAACAGGTCACACCACGCGCTAGCACTTGTGCTCCAAAACGCGCATCCCTCCTAGCAGCCACATCCAGCCTGTAATGTCGGGCAAAAGAGAGCTTAGAAGCCCATGTTGCTGCACTGCATATCTCTTGACGAGAGAGTGCTCCAGTTTCAGCCCAAGAGGAAGAAATCGCTCTGGTAGAATGCGCCTTAAAGGCTACAGGCGGAGACCGGCCGGCAAGCAGATAAGCTGAAAAGATAGTTTCTTTGAACCAGCGGGCAATAGTGGCTTTAGACGCTGGAGACCCTCTGCGAGGACCTGATAGCAAAACAAACAGATGATCATAGATCCTGAAAGAGATAGTAACTCACAGATACTGCAGCAGAGTCCTGCGCACATCCAACAGGTGCAACTGCCCAAAAGATTCTGGAAACTCCTCCTCATCAAAGGAGGGCAAGAAAATAGGCTGGTTTAGGTGAAATGCTGAAACCACCTTAGGCATAAAGGAAGGCAAGGTCCGAACCGTGACCCCGGACTCTGAGAATTGCAGAAATGGGTCTCTACAGGACAGTGCCTGGAGCTCTGACACCCATCTCGCCGAAGTAATGGCCACAAGAAAAACGGCCTTTAGTGTCAAATCTTTCTCCGATGCTCGCCGAAGCGGCTCAAAAGGAGATGCCTGCAGGGCCTTCAAAACTAGCCCCAGGTTCCAAGCTGGACAGGGTGCTCGCACGGAAGGCCGGAGCCGAAACACCCCACTAAGAAACCGTGCCACATCTGGATGAGCAGCTAAAGACACGCCTTCAACCTTACCACGAAGGGAGGCCAACGCTGCCACTTGCACCCGCAGGGAATTATAGGCCAAGCCTATTTTGTACACCATCCTGCAAAAAGTCCAGAATCGGCGAGACAGGAGCCCGCATGGGTGTGATCGCTTTTGAAGCACACCAAGACTTAAACTGGCACCAAATCCTGGCATAAGCCACGGAAGTGGAACGCTTGCGGGCCTGCAGGAGAGTGGAAATAACTGTGTTTGAATAGCTTTTGTCCCTTAATTGCGCCCTCTCAATCACCATGCCATAAGACCAAAGCGGCAGGCGTCCTCCATGGCTACCGGGCCCTGTGACAACAGGTTCAGTACCAGAGGTAAAGGAAGTAGAGCCTCCACTAGCATCTGTCGGAGGTCCGCATACCAAGGCCTCCTGGGCCAATCCGGGGCGATCGAATCCGTAGGAGCACGCACCCTATCAAGGGCCACAGAGGGAACACATATAGTAGGCCCGGAGGCCAGAGCTGAGTCAAGGCATCCAACCCTGCCGAGCTAGGATCTCTCCGTCTGCTGAAGAAGCACGAGACTTTGGCATCTGAACTTGTCGCCATAAGATCCATCTTGGGCTTGCCCCATTTGGCACATATCTGCAGGAATACTTCGTCTGCTAGTTTCCATTCTGCTGGATCGATCTGATGCCTGCTTAGATAATCGGCTTGCACATTGCTCTGACCAGCAATGTGAGCTGCCGACAGAAACTGAAGATGCAGCTCGGCCCAGTGGCAAATCTGTTCGGCCTGCGCAGCCAGTGCTCTGCTCTGAGTGCCGCCTTGTCGATTTATGTAGGCCACTGCTGTCGTGTTGTCCGACATCACTCGGACAGCCAATCCTTCCAGGGTCACTTGAAAGGCTAGAAGCTCCTGAAACACCGCTTTCAACTCCAGGCGGTTGATGGACCACTCCGACTCGTCGGGTGTCCATAGACCCTGGGCATGCTTCCCCATGCAATGTGCGCCCCAGCCCTTCAGGCTGGCATCTGTCACTACTAGACAACAATCGGGGAGTGCCAGCGGCATTCCTCGCCGCAGCATGCTGTCTGAGAGCCACCACTCCATGCTGAGTCGGGCCGCAGGGAGCCAAGAAAGTCTGCATTGATAATCCTGAGAAACTGGAGATCATCTTTGAAGTAGGGAATACTGTAGAGGTCTCAGGTGCACTCTCGCCCAAGGCACCACTTCCAATGTGGCTGTCATCGATCCCAGCAGCTGGACAATGTCCCAAGCTCGCGGGCGGGGCATCCTCAGGAGCAGATGGACCTGATTCTGAAGCTTGCACCGCCTTAGCTCGGGTAGGTATACATAGCCCGAGTCTGTGTCGAACCTGGCCCCCAAATATTCTAGAGATTGCGAGGGGGTCAGGTGACATTTGGCCATATTGATGACCCAGCCTAGAGATTGAAGTACTGAGACCACTCTGGCTGTAGCATGATAGCTCTCTGTTACAGAGTCTGCTCTGATGAGCCAGTCGTCTAAGTACGGGTGAACCCTGATACCTTCTCGCCTGAGCAAAGCAGCTACTACCACCATTACCTTCGAAAAGGTTCGGGGAGCTGTGGCGAGGCCAAAAGGCAAGGCACGGAACTGGAAATGTTTTCCCAACGCCACAAACCTCAGAAACATCTGGTGCGGGGGCCAAATTGGAATGTGCAAGTAAGCTTCTTTCAGGTCTAGAGACGTGAGAAACTCTCCTGGCTGTACCGCAGCAATGACGGAGCGCAGGGTTTCCATGTGGAAATGCCGCACTCTCAGGGACTTGTTTAATTCTTTTAAGTCCAGAATAGGGCGAAAAGACCCACCTTTTCGCGGCACCACAAAGTAGATGGAGTATCGGCCGTAGCCGTGTTCGGCGGGAGGTACCGGGGAAACGGCCCCTAACTGAATCAGACCTTGCAAAGTCTCCTCTACTGCCGCCCGTTTGGCGGCAGAACCGCATCGGGACTCCACAAACACATCTCTTACTGGGGCGTTGAATTCTATTCTGTAGCCATCTCTGATCAGGTCCAGAACCCACTGATCTGAGGAAATATTGGCCCACTCCTCGGCAAAGAGGGAAAGACGTCCTCCGATGACAGGAAGCGAGGAGGGGGCCGGCGCACCATCATTGAGAGGGTCGCCCCTGAACTCCAGGCCTAGAGCCGGTGGCTGCGGAATGCTTGTCCGAGTAAAGGAGTTCCTCTGCTGAAAAACGGGCACAAGAAGTGAACCCAGCAGAACGCCCCGGCCGGTACCTTCTAGCTTCACGGAAGCGAGGTCTATAAGAGGAGTGGACCGCCTAGCCCTTGGAGGAAGGCCTCGGCCTATCTTCGGGCAAGCGCTGGGGTTTAGGATCTCCCAGGCCTTTAATAATTTTTTTTTCCAACTCCTCACCAAATAGGAGAAAGCCTTGAAAGGGCAACTTCACCAACCTTTGCTTAGAGGCCATGTCCGCTGCCCAATGTCGTAGCCAAATAAGACGGCGAGCCGCCACTGCTACTGCCATTTGTTTAGCCGAAGCTCTGACAATATCATAAAGGGCATCAGCCAAAAAGGACAAGGCCGACTCCAGCCGAAGAGCCACATCCGAGAAGGGTTCCGCTCCATCTCCGGGCTGTTCCACTGCCTGTTGCAACCACGCCAGGCAGGCTCTAGCAGCATAACAACTGCATGCAGACGCCCGAACAGTAAGACCTGCAATTTCAAAGGACCGTTTAAGTGCTGCTTCCAGCCTACGGTCTTGTATATCCTTCAGGGCAACTCCTCCTTCCACAGGGAGGGTAGTTCTCTTTGTCACCGCAGTGACTAGGGCATCTACTTTAGGCATTGCAAAGCGAGCCAAATGCTCCTCACGCAGAGGGTATAATTGCCCCATAGCCCTGGAAACTTTCAACGGTCCCTTGGGGTCAGCCCACTGAGCAGAAACAAGCTCTTGGATGGAGTCATGCAAAGGAAAGGCTCGAGCAGGCTTTTTAGTACTAGCCATCCTAGGATTCACAGAGGAGGTCGTGCCACTGTCAGGCTCTTCAATAGAAAGGACCTGTAGGGCATCTGAAATAAGCGCTGGCAGCTCATCACGGTGGAAAATCCTCACCGCGGAGGGATCATCCAGATCCTGTGGTAATTCTGCACCTGACTCTGGCTCCTCAGACTTTCCGAATCCTCACAGCCCGACCACATGGGGGAAAAAGGAGGTGCACCACAATCTGAAGGGGAATTAGCCCTTCTACGCTTTTCTTTATGCCAATTATCAGGGAAAATAGCCTCAGCGGGCAATTCCAGGCCAGAATCCACGGGGGGGGGGGGGGGGGGGACAATAGAAGGGGCCTCAGACGACCCTTGAGGGAGAGCTCTTTTCAGCATGTATGCTTTATACAATAATAACACAAAATCAGGGGAGAAAAACTCGCCCTGGGCACCCAGATCCCGTCCGGGGCTAGCTGCTCCCTGAATAGCCTCAATTCGAGGTCCCCCCCCCCCCCCCCAAGGCTCAGGGCTCTCTGTCTCTACGGAGGCCGCGCCATGCGGAGAATTCAAAATGGCGTCCACTGCCAGCTCTGAGCGGGAAGAATCATCGCTCGCCATGCTCAGGCCAGCTCTCACACCTGTACAGCACGATTTACAGAGCCCCGCTGCTGATTTGCACTTGCCACACCAGGAACAGCGCTTTACATTCTCTGCAGCTATCACCGAAAACGGCGGGAAAATTCAAAATGGCGGTTTCACGCCAAAAACGCCCTGATCGCGGGCCCACCCCGGAGGAGTTAGAAAACACTCTTAACTCACTGGACCGAGTATCACAGCTCCGGTCCCATAGAAGAATCATAGGAAAATCTCTGTTCCATTTTTTTTTTTTTTTAACGCTGTGAGGAAAGCAGAGGTAATAAGAACTCCAGAGGCTCAGATGAGTGGGAAAGGCAGGGAAAGGCGAACCAATGTGCCTGCATCCACTGAGTGGGAAAGGACAGGGAAAAGCAAGCTAATATGTCCACATCCACGGGGGCATGGGTAACGAAGGGAAAGGGCTAACCTATGTGCCTTCAAAGAGAAGCTGCTATAGCCTCTAACACCCCGGCTAACAACTGGCAAGCCAGGAGCCACCCCCAGGCAGATTTTTGATGGAGCTCGAAGAAGCTGCAGCCACCCTGCTTGGGGAGATAGAGAATACTGAAGAGGCAGTGGAGCTGGCTGGCCATGAGGCACTGTGAAAAGTTGAGTGCTCTCTATCTCCCCCTGCTGGTTGATGGACACAACCCATACGTAATGGCTTCATCTGCTTGATGACAAGGAAAAATGTGCTTTTGGTAGTTTGTTACATTTTACATGCCAGATCTGCTAGGTTGCCCCCAGTTTTGAGACACCATATCCTGATAAAAGCAGTGCGATGAGCTTGAACTCTATTTCACAAAAAATTTGGGCTGCATTCTCATTGCTCCCAATTCTTACCAATCCAGGGAAATGAAGATTTTCAGCCTGGATTACAACCTGGTGCTTTTACTAGCTGGCAATAGAGGAATATAAACCAAAGAAGTTACCTAAGGTATTTTTATGAGTGGCTTCCCTTTTCCCTTGAGTGCTGTGTGGCACAGCCTAGTGTATTCCTATGAGTGGCTTCCCTTTCCATGAGTGCTGTATGGTTCAGCCTAGAGTGTATTCTTCTGAGAGGTGTGTCTTCTGACAAGATTTGTTTTGGGTTTTTTTTTTTTTATTATCAAAAACTCTGGCTTTAGTTTTTAAAAGCCTGCAAATGAAGCCAATTTGCAGGCTTTTAAAAACTACTAGTAATAAGTACTTAAGGTTTCGTTATGATAAATTATTATGCCCAGTTTATGGGCTGTAATAAATGTTAATTTATGATCATTATAATTGTAATCTGTGTTGTTATGTTTTTACATAGGCTACTTTCCCACCTTGAGCATTTTCAGAAAGGCTTAACACAAGATCAGTACAGAAGCCTCAAAACTAGTGAGAATAAGGGTCACATCTTAAAAAGAAATTCCAAAATACTTTTCTGTCCTATCATGTTTATGGAATTCCTTTTCAAGATTTGAAGTTTTGGTTATGTTATATGTACTTCCACCTTGACAGTTTTTCCCTAGGCGGTTAATCAAGTGAAATAAACCTAAAATAATCAGAAATCATTTTTGTGGCCAGCCTATTGGTTCTTGTGGGGAAGCCCATGTTTCAATTCCTGACTCAGGTCTCCTACTCAGCAAATTGGCAAACAGCAGCAGATGCTGTGGAAAGCATTTGCAGCCCTTGAAAGAGGGGAGCCATCATCACTATGCACTACCTAGTGACCACATTTACAGCCCTGATGCACACCTCCTAGCCACAGAACTGTATTATTGAAATTAAGTATGGAGTACAAGACTACTTAACTAGGGGGAAACGCCCCCACTAGTTACAAATAAAGGCTTATGACAGTAAGTCGCAGTCATGACTCAGCAGGAGCTCCCAGATCAAAAACGAAATTTGTAAAAATCACAGGTACCTTAAGGGTTTTGTTTGTTTTTTTCTGAGTACAGCTTTTGTACAATAAGTGAGTGTGCACTGTGCCAGCAGCAGCAGTCCCAGACTGGCCAGAGCAAAGCTGCAAAGGGTAATGAAGCACATATATGTAACCATGTGAGGATGCCATCTTACCATTACGAGATATGTCCAGCTCCACGAGCTGCATGAAGTTGGCCACCTCTGGGGGTAGGCGTTGGATTTCATTGTCACTCAGGCCCAGCTTTCGCAAGTTTAGCAATCTGAAGAAGGGCTGAAGGAGAGAGAAGGATAACATCAGTATTTCTGCAATACTAACAGTTCCCCAATCACAGCTTCCCTGTTAATACTAAAAAAAGGGGGAGGGGCACTATTCCATCATAACACCTCATATCCCCTCCCCTCAATCCTAGTAATCATTCTTTTTCTGCCTTTCCTCTGAACACCTCACTTTCACCCTTCCACCTTCTAGTCCCCTCTCACTCTTGCCCCACCCACACCCCTGCATTTTCCCCCTTTCCTCAACGTCCCACCAGCTTGGCCTTAGGACAACACTGGCAATGAGGTGCCTTTGGATGCATCCCATGAGCTGGTGTTGCGCTTTTAACTATGCACTCCAAACCCAACAGCACAGAATGACAATGCAATCCAAGGCACCACACTGTCAAAGTCCTTCCTGCTCCACAGAAGCTGGATCAGCATGCAATAGGCAGGGAGCACTAGAGGGCCACTACTGCCACAATTGCTCCAGGTCCCTGTTTCCCATGGTGGTTCTGCAGGGAGTGGAGAACTCTACTGGATAGCTAGGATTTCGTGGCCCTTCCCACAGCATCATGGAAGACCAGGCACACTTCCATAAACACACAGACAAAATGTTTTGTACAAAATTAAAAAGAAAAAAATATATGGTGTTTATATCTCAAATTATCACATGTAGCAGGCAAAGCCATCCTCAGATTATTCTATCACACTATATCAGCCACTGAAAAAAAATGAAGATCGTATGGAGGTTTATGATTAGCAAATTTAGGTTCTCACTAGCTGATAGCCAGTGTAATTCAGAGATTCCCACTCCTCCCCAACACCAACATTCCCACTCAGACGAATAACCTTCCCAACTGTCTACTGCCAATCCCCCTGCCTCTGTGTGGACAAGTGACCATTTCCAGAGATGCCTGGTCCCTGCCCCCATCATTTTACTAAAAGTCACAAAGGCTCCAGGGTCCATGGAGGAGCTTCCTTCAACTCATGCAGTCACAAGAGCCCCACAGCAATCAACCCAGCAAGATGTCGACAGGCACCATTTTCTACAGCTAAATGCCTTGAGACAACTGCCAAATAAAGTACATTTCTGTAAAATCGACAAGTACTTTTTACCTGAAGACTTTATATTAGTTTTACATATAATAAGTTTCCCTTTGAAAGAGGGTCAGAAAAAATTAAGTACACAAATCTACCCCTGTACTCCGTGCAGTTATTTTCCTATACAATTTTACATTCAGGAAATCCTAAAAACTGGCAACAAAAAAAGCACAAAAGGGCCTCCAAGTTTGGAACAACATAACTTTAATGGAAGGTGATCTGACACGGGTTGCGTTTCAGCGCCCAGAGCACCTGCCTCAGGGGTCAAGAAGTAGACGTCTTGAATATCAGTGAGCTGAGACCGCGTTGCAGTAAACACACTGTACTGATTGTCACCAAAACTTGAGTGCGTAGCAGCGGGTTCTGTACATAACATGAGAGTGGACTTAGCAAACCAAGAGGAACGGTCTGGAATTTGGCAGCTTAGATTTAATACTAAAAAAAAATAAAATGCAGGGTCATGCATTTGGGCTGCAAATATCTGAAGGAACAGTACAGTTTAGGGGTGAAGAACTTTTGTGCACGAAAAAGGAGTGGAACTTGGGTGTGATTGTATGTGATGATCTTAAGGTGGCCAAACAACTAGAAAAGGCAATGACGAACGTTAGAAGGATGTTTGGGTGCACAGGGAGAGGAGTGGCAAGTAAGAAATAGGAGGTGATGATGCCCCGTATAAGACACTGGTGAGACCTCATTTAGAATACTGTGTACAATTCTGGAGACTGCACCTTCAAAAAGATATAAACAGGATGGAGTTGGTCCAAAAGGCAGCTACTAAAATGGTCAGTGGCCTTCGTCATAAAATGTATTGGGACAGACTTAAAGATCTCAATATGTATTCTTTGAAAGAAAGGCGAGAGAGGGGAAATATGAGAGAGAGATTTAAATACCTATACGGAATAAATGCACTGGAGGCGAGTCTCCTTCAATTGAAAGGAAGCTCTGGAACGAGGGGGCATAGAGTGAAGGTGAAAGGGGTTAGACTCCGAAGTAACCTGAGGAAATACTTCTTCGTGGAAAGGGTGGTGAATTCGTTTAACAGCCTCCCCATAGAAGTAGTGGAGATGAAAACAGTATCTCAATTCAAAAAAACTTGGGACGAACATAAGATCTCTAAGGGAGTAATAGGGAGAGTAGATGGCATGGATGGGCAGACTGGATAGGCCATATGGTCTTTATCTGCCTACATCTACGTTTCTATGATTCAGTTTTTAAAAGGAGTTTCTTCCTGTCAAAGCTGCAGTGATGAAGCACCCACAGGCTTCACATTTAGCTGCACATTTTAGAAGTCGCCCCCAAAGAATGAATATATCATGGATATGTGAAAAGAAGATCTTCACAAAAAGCCAGTGCAGAGATTACCAGGGTGGGAGGATTTAAGTTTTCTGTGACTTCAGCCATGGAAGAGGGGGTGGGGGATAATTCCTTAGAAACCCGAGAACATACTCATGAGGGAACAGTGTTGTCCTGCTCCTTGCCTCCTCCATTTTCACTCTCACCTGAAAGAGATCCTGAACAAGTGCTTATAAAAGCAGCAACAAAACAAAAAGCACAGAGCTGTAATATGTTTGCAGGTCCTGCAGTAGACCACACTGCCTTCCTGGGCTTCCTGTTACTAAGAAAACCAAGCTGAGGCCACCACAGTACAAGCAAGTGCAAGAAGCCTCACATACCCCATGCTATTGTACAGCCTCTTACTGCTGTATCAAGATTCCAGCCAGCTGTATCAGCAGCAGACCCAAACAGCATGGGGATATGACACCTTCAAAAAAAATTGACAAGATCTGGGTCTCTATGTAACTTCTATATAGGGTGACCTGTAGATACCCCCACACAGTGACACCCCATAATCACGACCAATCAGAACCACTCTATTGGGGCGGGGAACAACTGCACAATGCTTCTCTCAGCCAAGGGAAGAGTGACTCTCTAGCGTGATGAAGAATGTGCCATATGCAGGTATAGAGTCAGGGCCCAGGCTAGAACTAGTACTTCACAGGAATGTGTGCACTTTTGTGGGGGTAAGCAGTGGAGAAACAGGGCTGTTGTGCCTCTCCTTAATGCGTGTATGTGTGTGGGGGGGGGGGGGGGGGGGGTGATTTGGCTAGCTCTTAGAGTCCCTAAGTGTATAGGGGGACGGTCAGGTCCCTGCTGGTTGCAGTGCTGGGAGAATAGATTAAGGGATTCACATTGCTCAGCCAAAGCCTTTAATCCAGCCTCTCTTTGCCCTTTCATACCCTGCTACTCTAGGCTTTGTGTTGCACTAGGAGTGCACAGCTCTGGCAGAGACAGAGAAAGAAAAATGTTCTTGCACACCAGAACAATTCTTCTATTTACATAAGTACATAAGTACATAAGTAGTGCCATACTGGGAAAGACCAAAGGTCCATCTAGCCCAGCATCCTGTCACTGACAGTGGCCAATCCAGGTCAAGGGCACCTGGCACGCTCCCCAAACGTAAAAACATTCCAGACAAGTTATACCTAAAAATGCGGAATTTTTCCAAGTCCATTTAATAGCGGTCTATGGACTTGTCCTTTAGGAATCTATCTAACCCCTTTTTAAACTCCGTCAAGCTAACCGCCCGTACCACGTTCTCCGGCAACGAATTCCAGAGTCTAATTACACGTTGGGTGAAGAAAAATTTTCTCCGATTCGTTTTAAATTTACCACACTGTAGCTTCAACTCATGCCCTCTAGTCCTAGTATTTTTGGATAGCGTGAACAGTCGCTTCACATCCACCCGATCCATTCCACTCATTATTTTATACACTTCTATCATATCTCCCCTCAGCCGTCTCTTCTCCAAGCTGAAAAGCCCTAGCCTTCTCAGCCTCTCTTCATAGGAAAGTCGTCCCATCCCCACTATCATTTTCGTCGCCCTTCGCTGTACCTTTTCCATGGGCAGAGGTAATCCAGTGCTAAACTATCCTTTTCCCTCCATGGGACTGTTTAGGGAATGGGCAATGTGAAGCACTTGGCTGTATAATGACAGAAATGGCTGGTCCTTCAGTCTCCAGGCTCAGATTCTAGCCTAAGACCAAAGCACATCTACGAAGAGAAAGGGAATATTTTAACTACAATGGAAGTCCTGAAGGAGTTGAATATCCAGAGAACATAATATAAGAAGAAAGCTATCAGGAGCTGAAAAATCACTATGCTTCCCTGTCTACATCTGTGGCATCCAGGAAAAATCCAGAAGCAAATTGAAGAATCATCCTTCGCTAAAAATAAAGAAGGGAGATCAATGGGGTCTAAATAGAATGGATATTGACTGTCCTGGTGGCAAAAAAAATGCCCTATTCAGACATGAAAACGCAAATATCATCGTAAGAGCAATGGGAGAACATAAGGGCTATGAGTCTACAGGGCATTGCCACTTCCCCTTAAGTACACTCCTCCCTCACTGTCAGAACCACCTTAAAACCCATAGTCCCACCCAAAGGGGAAGGGACATGGTAGGGGTAGAGCCAACAGCACATGGTCCAGGAAGAATAAAAGCCCATGGCACAGCCACGTTAAGGAGACCCACAGGGCAATGACTACATCAAACTGCTTTTGCTTTCACCACCTGCATATGAACTGCAACTGCCACAGTCAGGTAGGCCAAGCTCAGCTTGGCACCTTGCAACTTTGGATTTTCAAATAAACTGTAGAAACTACATTGGTAACTCTGGCGATCCAGGCTAGAGAAAAGTAAAGAGTACCGCTGTGCTGAGAGACAGTAATGCACATCATGGCCCTGCAGGAGCATGCCACTGGAGAACCTTGCTATGTCAAAGGAATATTTTTGTGTCTATTTTTCTTTCCCCCACCTATGTATGGAACAGGACCCCTACCAAATACTTACAATAAATAGTATTTATTTTCTTTTACCTGCACCCATTGTGTGGCTACAGTTTGTCCTGGCACTAGGTTCACCCTCATTCACGTTACCACAAGGGCTCTGAAACATGCCACAAAATATGAGATACTCAAGACAGGACAATCAAGAATGAGAGCCTATTAGGTTCAGGATAAAACCATAATATCAGAGACTTCTTGAACTTGTGTAACAGTGGTAAGCTAATGCCAGTGCCATTGAGTATTATAGCACTGGCATTACCCTACCACTGGCAGAACTACACTAAATATTTGTACAGAGTAGATGAGGCATTCAGTCCTCCACCAAAACCACAGAAATCAGTCTACTGAAGTAACCACAATATCAGACACATCCTGAAGGTGTGTAACAGTGGTGGCTGTCAATGCTATCGAGTATTATTACACAGAGTAGGTGATTTGAATAGCGTGCACCATAAGGGTGACCGGCAAAACAGTTCTATATAGTTGTATAGAGTAGACGAGGCATCCAGTCAGCCACCAAAAAACCAGAGGACAGTCTACTGAAGTAGCCAAGCAACATAAGTAAATGCATCAAGAGATGTTATACATGTCAGGTGGTCAGCTGATTCATACAGGCGCCTGCAATAGCAGGTGCCATAACAGCAATTGGCAGAACTGTACTAAACATTTGTACAGAGTAGATGAGGCATCCAGTAAACCACCAAAACCAGAGAAGACAGTCTACTGAAACAACCAAGCAACGTAAGTACAGTGCAATCTGCTTAAGTGCAAGGGTCTGGGACCAAAGAAATACATGCAGTTAACCGGAGCATGCATTTAACCATTGTGACCCAAAGAAGCTTGACATCTGATAAACATATGTACAGTACTGTTTATTATATGTACAGTATACAGTCTCTGTTAATGGACGTTATACAATCTCCATTAACTGACGTTAGGCTTACTAGAAGTAATCAGTCATAGGCCTCTGTACACTCTTTTGTCTGTGAGTTCCATAGACTATGTCTGCCAGACGGTAAAAACTGTCATAGCACTGACATCCAGTGGCCTCCAGATAGACCCGCACGGTGTTGAGACTCTCCAGCACTCTTGCAAAGGTGACAGGAGGTTGTTGAATTTCATCAGCATGTGCCTCACTGCTCATTTCATCCTCTGTTTCATCATCAGCTGTTGCCTGCGTGTAGGTGCATATCTCGACATCAGTGCTGTCGTCAGCTGTTTGTAGATCATAATCAACAGCTACGTACTGATGAAACTCTTCAGTAACACCGGCTGGGATGTCAATAGCCTGTTCATCTGACACGTTTGCAACAGCTGCATCTGTATCGTCCCTCTCCACATCCCTAAAAAAGCTTGCCCGCTTGTAGCACTTCACAATGGTTGCCTGATTCCAGGCTTCTTTCTGCATATGTAGGGAATCCAACAGTGATAGATTATGAGCAAGTTCAACAGCACATTTATCCTTGCCAGTCTGGTCATCCATAACGCTCATCAGAAGACGTACCCACAAGAGCCCGATAATGTTGTTTGAAATTGGTTATTATGCCCTGATCCATAGGTTGAATCAGAGGTAGTGTTTGGTGGCAGGAAGACCACCTTGACATTAAGACAGCCTGACATCATCACTGTGTGCAGCACAATTATCACAAAGCAACAAAATCTGACACTTTTGTGCCCGCATTCTAGTGTCTAACTTCTTTAGCCACTGCTTCCAAATTTCCCCAATTATCCATGAATTTGCATTAGCCTCGTATGACACAGGAAGTCGCTTAACATTCTTGAAGCAACGGGGCTGTTTGCTCTTTCCAATGACGAGGAGTTTCAACTTCTCACTCCCATCCATATTGCAGCAAAGGAGGATCATCAGTCGGTCCTTCAACATTTTACTTCCTGTAGTTTCGGCTTGTTTGAATGCATGTGTTCCATCAGGAACCGCTTGCCAGTAGAGACCATTTTCGTCAGCATTGAAAATGTCACGAGGTGCAAACTCGTTCAAGATGGTAGGAAAAACTGAAACAACTCAATTTTCAGCACCAAAGTCATCAACGTCTTGTTTTTCACCATGCTGCTTCTTGAATTTCATGTTGTTCCTCTCCTTCCATCTTTCCAACCATCCAAGAGTGGCTTTGAATTCAGTTAGTCCAAGACTTTCAGCTAGCTGATTAGCTTTCTCCATAAGCAGTGGACCACTGACAGGAAACTGTCTGCTCCTGACTTGAGAAAACCACCGAAGAAGAGCATCTTCTACCTCCTCAGCTTTTCCCACCCGTTTTTGTTTCCGGTGTGGATTTGTATTGTTTTTTGCCAGTCTTCCAGAAGCTGGTCTTTCTGCTTCAAGATACGTGAAATTTGACTGGGATTGACGCCATATTCTTTAGCAATAGCTGCTTGACTTTGTTTTCTAATAGAACTTCTATTCGTTCAGCCAGTGTTAAAGTCTTACAGTTGCATGACGACAACGACTCCAGTGTACACTCTAACAACATTCTTTCACATCTTCTGCCTGTGGCAGAAGTGGAGGAGTGGCCTAGTGGTTAGGGTGGTGGACTTTGGTCCTGGGGAACTGAGGAACTGAGTTCGATTCCCACTTCAGGCACAGGCAGCTCCTTGTGACTCTGGGCAAGTCACTTAACCCTCCCCATTGCCCCATGTAAGCCACATTGAGCCTGCCATGAGTGGGAAAGCGTGGGGTACAAATGTAACAAAAAAAAAAAAACCGAGATTTCAAATTTACCGCCCCTTTCTCACGCATCAATTAGCTTCCATATTCCGATTGTGCGCTTATGCGGAGTCTTTCCTGCAGAGGAGCGGTCTTGAACCATGCATATAAGCGAATCTTGCACTTATCAGTGGTGCACTAAACCGAAGTTTGTCCCCATACAAATTGATGATGCCAAAAACAGGACCTTAGTATGGCATGCACTTAAACAGAGCATGCGCTTATCCGACGTGCACTTAAATGGAGTGCACTGTAAATGCATCAGTAGATGTTATACTTCTCAGGTGCACAGCTGTACTCATACAGGAGTCTGCAATAGCAGGTGGTGTCATATAGGCACTGCAGCAACTAGTGTAATACTGGGAGGTGCAGCAACTGGTTTAACACTGTTAAATGACGGCTGATGTTATACAGGCGGCTATAGTGGCTGGTGGCAGAGGCAACTTAAATAACTGTGCCATTTTGACAGCAGAGTGATACAGGCAGCCCTTGGTAAATGGCATCATACAGGTGGCCGCTGCATCTAATATGATAGCTAAGGCAACTGCATGTGGAAGAGGTCCAGTAGGGGGCCAAGGAAAGTGGAGAATTTGTGTCAATGGGGTCCAGTAGGAGACCAGGAGAAATGTAGTCATATAGAGAAGAATTATCAAATTCTTCTTTTGATGAGAGCTGGAGGGACGAGCTGTGAATATCTGTTATCTGTAATTGTTGAATCAGAATGTACTATACAGGACCTTGACATGAAACTATGCAAAAGGGAAGAAATGTGTGTGTAGTTTAGCCAAAGAAGATAAGGTGTACTGTAAATGTTGCAAGCAATGTGTGAGAAAGAGAGAAGTATATTGTTCACTAAATTTGTGATCATGTATGGAATGTGCAGTCATTCTTGATTATTGCTAATAAAAAGCCAGAGCTTAGAAGGGAAGTCAGAAGTCAGTCATGCAAAGCTGCTAGTCTTTGCAGGTTTTGACACTGACCTCCCTAAAGTTTAGCAAACTTGATGATGTTGTGTCTTACTCCTTCGTACAGAACTCGGGCTCAGAGACACAGAAGCCGAGGATACACATTAGGTACTCAGACCAGAACCAGACCACAATGCATGGATGCTTGCTGCGTCTGAAGTCTCTACTTACGGGTATCACAGCTGATGTCATGCAATCAGTTGCTGCCTGGGAAGCCACACAAATGTACATCTAATGTCCCACAGACAGCTAGTACAGCTAATGCCACATAGGCAGCTTTGAAACTGTGCCATACAGGCAGCTAGTGCTATAAAGGCTGGTGCTATACAGCTGACTTGGAACACTATGACATGTAGACGACTGCTGAAGATGAAGAAATTTGTTTATTTCAGCCACACAACGCAACTGATTGTGCAACTGTGTAAGACAGATGGCTGTCTCATCTATGAAATATTGGTACTGTGCAGCCCAGATGGTTGTTGTAGGCATGGAAAATAGGCAGCAACTATGGAAACACCCCAGTTGTTGCAGCTATGCAAAACAGGTGACTGCTGGAATACACAACAGAGGTAAATGCTGCAGGAGAGCAAGACCAGCTGGTGCCATCCAGCAAACCAGGTGGTCAACTGTGCAATACAGGGGCTGTGAAGCACAGGAAGATATATTACAAGCTGAGTACTACATGTGGAAGTGCAGCACAGCTCAATGAAAAAATCGTGCAACTGGACAACTAAGCCAGCTCCAAATCATCCCTGGCTACCAAACTTCTTCAAATGCATTTATTTCCGTAACTGAAAAATAGTGCTACCATGCTGAATCTGAAAAAGCCTATGAGTAACTCACGTTGAAGCAGATTGCGACCATCTAATTTGTTATAACACAACCAACAGCTGAATTGTACAGCTCTGACCAGACAGGAAATGTAAGCAGAGTGGGGGGGGGGGGGGGGGGGGGAAACCACAAACGCCTTTACCTTTAATAAGAGACAGATAGCTCTATGCATAGTTGAATAATTCAGTTGAAAAGATTTTTTTTTTTTTTAGTAGGAAATGTCCCTAGGACAGAAAAGAGATTTAAAAAAGGATCCTTTCTCTCCCTTGCTGAAACTGAGATTTACTTTCTCAGGTAAAATTATAGATAACTTAATATCCGAAAACATACAATCAATTTTGGGGGGAAATACAGCTGAGATGCCAGGCCAAGATAAAAAGTTTAATCTCCAGCATAGACATATAAATAGGAGATCTTACGCTGCAAAGAATAAGACTACATAAGGCGCAACATACAGTTAAGAGAGCTGACATACGCAATAAGTTTCAGCATATTCAGAAATACAGATCACAAGATTAGCAATTAGCTGACCTCCAGATCCACACCTGAGAAAAAATAAAAGGGAGAGACTCTGAGGAAGAGGCACTAAATGCTTGCTTGCTTTAAACACCAGCTGACAAAAAGCAAATTCTAGCGGGAAGAAACTGTGCAGAAATTTAAGTAGCACAGAAACAGTTGTAGGTATAAACAAAAAGCTAGTCCTCCACATAGATAGTCAGAGAGAAATATTAGTGCTTACAAAAACCAGAAAATCAAGATCAAGGCTTCCTAGAGCAACTCATACAGTGAAGGAGAGAGTCCCTGCTCTGAGGAATAAACAAGCCAGATACCTATGTTTGTGTTTAAAAAGGAACAGATACAGACACTAGTGCACTAAAATAAATCAGAACAGGCTCACCAAATGCAGGCTGACTTGCACAGGAGACGTCAATAGACTGGGGGGGGGGGGGGGGGGCAGAGATGGACACGCAATGAAGTTACATGGAAATATTTTTAAAACGAGTAAGAGGAAATATTTTTTTCACTCAATATATAGTTAGGCTTTGAAATTATTGCCGGAGGATGTGGTTACTGTGGTTAGCATATCTGGGTTTAAAATGGGTTTGGACAAGTTCCTGGAGGAAAAGTTTATAATTTGCTACTGAGACAGACATAAGGGAAACCACTGCTTGCACTGGGATTAGTAGCATGAAATGTTATGCAAAGTGATGCACTTAGGGAATAGAAATCCACTGGAGACGTATGTGTTAGGCGGGGAGAGTCTGATAGGTACGGGCGGAGAGAGGGATCTTGGGGTGATAGTATCTGAGGATTTGAAGGCGACGAAACAGTGTGACAAGGCGGTGGCCGTAGCTAGAAGGTTGTTAGGCTGTATAGAGAGAGGTGTGACCAGCAGAAGAAAGGGGGTGTTGATGCCCCTGTATAAGTCGTTGGTGAGGCCCCACCTGGAGTATTGTGTTCAGTTTTGGAGGCCGTATCTTGTTAAGGATGTAAAAAGAATTGAAGTGGTGCAAAGAAAAGCTACGAGAATGGTATGGGATTTGCGTTACAAGATGTATGAGGAGAGACTTGCTGAACTAAACATGTATACTCTGGAGGAAAGGAGAAACAGGGGTGATATGATACAGACGTTCAAATATTTGAAAGGTATTAATCCGCAAACGAACCTTTTCCAGAGATAGGAAGATGGTAGAACGAGAGGACATGAAATGAGATTGAAGGGGGGCAGACTCAAAATAAATGTCAGGAAGTATTTTTTCACGGAGAGAGTAGTGGATGCTTGGAATGCCCTCCCACGGGAGGTGGTAGAAATGAAAACGGTAACGGAATTCAAACATGCGTGGGATAAGCATAAAGGAATCCTGTTCAGAAGGAATGGATCCTCAGGAGCTTAGTCAAGATCGGGAGACGGGGCTTGTGGTAGGGAGGCGGGGATAGTGCTGGGAAGACTTATACGGTCTGTGCCAGAGCCGGTGGTGGGAAGCAGGGCTGGTGGTTGGGAGACGAGAATAGAGCTGGGCAGACTTATACGGTCTGTGCCAGAGCCGGTGGTTGGGAGGCGGGGATAGTGCTGGGCAGACTTATATGGTCTGTGCCCTGAAGAGCACAGGTACAAATCAAAGTAGGGTATACACAAAAAGTAGCACATATGAGTTATCTTGTTGAGCAGACTGGATGGACCGTGCAAGTCATTTTCTGCCGTCATCATCTACTATGTTGCTACTACTTGGGTTTCTGTCAAGTACTTATGACCTGGATTGGCCACTGCTGGAAGCAGGATACTTGGCTAAATGGACCATTGGTCTGACCTAGTATGGCTGTTCTTACCTTCTTATGTGTTCTAACCCACACATCAGTCTGGACTGATCTGATAGGATGCTAAAGAAACGGTACATATTAAAACAGCCCAGAACATTCATATAAGTAAATAGAAATATGATAAATGTGAGCCGAGTACAAATGATACACTATAATGCAGCATGGAAGAACTAGGGTTGCCAACAAGCTGCTGTATAGCCAGCTTGGTTAGTTTTCAAGGTGGAGGCTGGCAGAATGCAAGACAGAAAACAGGTGACAGTGCTAGTTTTCTGCCAACCTCCACCCTCCACTTCCTTCAGCCATTGCCACTGGTGCCAAACCTCTGCTGGACCTATAGTAGCAGCAACTGTGGTGTGTTAAAGGGGTGGAAGTGCAGACAGAATGACAAAAAAATGGCCAAAGGACAGGCGAATCTGGGAAATTAGTTAAATGAAAACAAAGGAAATCAGAGGACCAGAACCTGGGACCCGCACAAATAGAAAAATGATATGGATAAAGTTGAAAAAATTTTAATTGTCAGTTTTTGGAACGTTTGCTAAAGCCAGTGTTAAACACTGAGCCCAAGGCAGAATTTGAGAGAAGACTCCCAAAGCCCACTAGCAGGCTGTCTCTTCTTCAGGTTCAGCAGACTGGCATTTCTCTCTGGCTTTTCTCACTGTTATTTAGTCTGTAAATTGTTTAGTTCTGTTCTCAGCAATAGAACTACAGCAAAGTTGAATAAAGAATAAAGATAGGGACGGGATCTGACGGAGCAGAGGAGGCGGCAGGTTGCGGTTTTTCTCTGTTAAAGAGTTCGCAATCCTAGGTAGAAAATTTAACATAGATACTTATTCATTTAAAATTTCTATTCCACACATCCTGCATTCTTGGCGAATTACAAAGTTACATACAGTAAAAAAAAAAAAATCACAAACTCAAGATCCAAAAACAAATCACAAATAACAAAAATTGTTTCCATAGCCATGTACTTGCCACTTCACCACCTCACAAAACTGTGAAAATTTCCAGTTCCTCAAGCTGTGAAGAAACAAGGTGTTTTAAGCCTGTAAAATATATTGGATATTTTCCTGCATTAATTATGTCTTGCAGTGTATTTCTCCTTTTTCACCAGCAGGTGGTTTCTCTGCTATAAAGCTGTTACAGAGAAAAGAATGTTCTTGCTTTAGTTTTAGAACACACACAAGAAGAAAAAAAAAAACAGTATACGTTCGAAATTTTCTTATTCTGGGCTCTAATTGTTCCTAGGAGCTCATTTTCATTTGGAGAATACTGGCTTTTGCTCCAGTTTTAGCCAAGAAGAAGAGAGACAGATCTCTTTGTTGAGGCTCGATTAGTTATATGTCCTGATCTTCCCAGGTACTTTTTAGAAAATAAACGTTTAGTGTTATAATTGATCCATATTTCAGTTACCTCTTATTGTTTGCTGTGGGACCACTGGAAATTTGGCTCCAGTAACCTAGAATCACTGGGGATAATTTGAGAGCGGAAGACTCACCCAGAGGCGGTTGGGACCCAGTCGGTGGGAGGAAGGTGCTAGTGTAGAGCACAAGCGGCAGGTGCAGGCAGACCTGAGCTATGCTGGGGATAGACCACCTAAGCGGCCGTGGGGTAACCCCAGGCGGGTGGCTAGATGTTTCAGGACAATCACCTTACACCAAAAGGCACCAAAGTGGTTTACATAGTTACATACAGTGAGAAATTACAATTTTACAAACGGTTAATAAAAATAAAGAAAATTGCAATTCATAATTGTAATTGATCAGTTTTGCATTATATACTGATAACAGTTAAAAGTTCAGACAAAATGACAAGTATACAGCCAAGTCTTTAGAATGTTTTGAAACTGTAAATAATTAGTTAAGCTTTGTATATCTTCTGGTAACGTGTTCCAGAGCAAAGGACCAAAGTAAGAAAACACATGATTCCTGGTAGACATCAGCTTAGCAGGAGGAAACTTCAACAAAATCAGATAGGAAGAATGAAGACTTCTCGACGGTACATACTGGTTAATTAACACTGATAAATACCTAGGAGTACCTAACCGAAAAGCCTTAAAAAATAAGTACAAAATCTCATTTGTAAAAATCTTTTTATTAAAAAAGACAAAAAAAATCTTAACTTGAATTTGTGCCAATACCTGCTGCCAATGCAGCTCGTTTAAAACAGGAGTAATGTGATCAAACTTTTTCTTTCACGTTAGCAAATGAGCTGCAGTATTTTGTACCACCTGCAGTCTATTTTCAGCTTTACACATTTCCACTGGCAAGGTATTCCAGAGCTTAGGCCCTGCAATTTGAAAGGTCATAGCCCAAAGACCTAATAAATTAACAGGTCATCAGAGTAGTACAACAAAACATCTTAATATGCAGCCAAGGGGGCAAGTGCAGTTCAGACATACAGAACAGAGAAGATGGATAAGATGAAGCTACTGGGATAAATACATGGGGTGGCTAAACTGAAGGCAAATTATATGTAACAGCTTCTTCCCAGCAACTTCATCGTCTACTTCTTCAAACTCCCTTGGTACTTTCCCCACTCCCCTGTATCCTATTTTTCTCCCTTCATCTCACACTCCCATGGCCCCTTCCTGGGATCCTTCCTCTCCCCCACCTCCTTACAATGAAAGTGGCTGCAAAGGAATCTTCAGGTAGTAGTAACAACAAGGAGAACAAGACATTCTGTGAGCCCATTTGTGCTTATGGCCCCTTGCACAGGTCCCCTTGCTCACAGGAAGCTCATGTGCTAGGAAGGGAGAAGGTTGCAGGTGGCTATGCTCACTTTCACTCCGAGTACTAGTGGCAACCCAGTCCTCATTTTAGCACCCAGGTCATTCCAGGACAAAGATCAAATACTCCAAGGGCTAGCCCCATCTAGGAGCCCCCCCCCCCCCCCTCAGTCTCTAGGCAAGGACCTTTGACTTCAGATTCCATTGTACTTGATTTTTCCCTAGAAATTCAGTGTTTGTTAAAAGAAGAACAAAAAAAAAAAAATCTGAAGAAAATCAGGAAAACCTCAACTCATTTTTACAGGTTCATGGTGTAGCTGCCTAAACAGGTTCATGGAGTGACCGCCTAATGGTTTGAGCAGTGGGATGAGAACCAAGGGAGCCTGGATGAAATCCTATCTCAGCTCCTTGTTGATCTTGTGGAGTGCAGGAGCCACCTAATGGTTAGTGCAGTAGCCTGAGAACCAGGTTACTGTACAGATCCTTGTGACTCTGGGCAAGTCACTTAAAGGGGTCTTTTATTAAGCCGCAGTAGCATTTTTAGCTCATGGTAAAAATCAGCTGCCAGTAAACGCTGAGATGCCTATTATATTTCTATCGGCACCTGAGCGTTAAACGCCAGCTGATTTCTCCCATGAGCTAAGTAGAGGAGTGTGGTAGCCGTGTTAGTCCACTCTTAAGGTTATCAATAGAAATCAAACAAAATAAAACATGGAAAAGAAAATAAGATGATACCACCCCTCATCTATCCACACCCATCCTGTTAGAATATCAATGATATGCTTTGATGTCCCCATGCATACCTCCGACCCACCCCCATCCTCCCACCCTGTCAGACTGTCATAGTAATGCTTGAATGTTTTCACTTATATACACTGTCAGCTAGCACATTTGCTTATTTCCGATCTGACGAAGAAGGGCAACCTTCGAAAGCTAATCAAGAAATGTATTAAATTATGTCCAATAAAAAAGGTATCATCTTATTTTCTTTTCCATGTTTTATTTTGTTTGATTTCTATTGATATCCCATGAGCTAAAAATGCTACTGTGGCTTGGCAAAAGGACCCATTAACCTGCCATTGCCTCAGGTACAAACTCAGACTATAAGCCCTCCAGGGACAGAAAAAAACACCTGCCTAAATGTACACTTTCAATAACATTCGGGCTTGCAGTTGCTATATAAGAAAATGAAATAAGGACAATAAAAAAAATTAAGCTCTTCTCATCTGACATTCCCTCAGCTGCTATCACAAGCTCATTCATCTCACTACTCACATTCACCCGTCCATTAGTGCTTCCTCCATCATTCACAACCCAGTCCTTATTTCCTGCAGGCCCCTGGCTCAGGACTTTTCAGTTACTTTCTGCTAGTACGTCCATGCTTATTGCCAGTCAGTGTGGGATTATGTGTACCGTGCAGCTCAAACTCCCTGAAAGCAGCACAGAGCCATGTCTTGGTAGCACAATGCTACAATATGGCATAAGGCTCTTCCTCCTTCCTACCTAAGGCAGCAAAAGCAGGTACGTGACAGGGCTTAGGAGGATGGGGGTTGGAAAAAAAAAACTTAATAGCCCACCATTAAAATAAAAATTTTACCTTTACAAAAAATTTTTAAGTTTAAATTGAGGACAAAGAACCCCATTCATAGGTTACAGACACAGACTCCACAGAGGAACAGCAGAAAAAAAAATCAAGTTAGTTGTATCTCCCCATGCACTACCTGTTCTGAGGTGGAGAATTGGGATGGGGTTGACAAAGTGTGAAATATATGGCCAGTTTCAATTCCAGTGCCCCTACAGCCAAGGATCCTCTGTGCTTATCCCAGGATTTCCTCCTCACTCTCCCACAGCTAAGGATCCTATGTGCTTATCTGGGCTTTAACCCTCACTCCCCCCACCCCCAGCTAAGGATCCTCAGTGCTTATCCCAGGCTTTACCTCAAACTCATATATATATATTTTTTTTTAATTTCTTTTAATTGTTTTTCCTCCTAATCTGACTCCAATGGCTTGAAATTGAAATCCCCATGGCAGGACAAAATGAACCTAGCATTGTGGTGACTGAAGTACTAGGAAAAAAACCTTGGAAAATCACATCTATAAAAAGGAAGGAGGCTGATCTACCAAATCTAACATTCATTCTTTACATATAGTTTGAGTTACAGCACCAGGCTGAGAACCAGGGAAGCCAAGTTCAAATCCCATTGATGCTCCTGTGACCTTGAGAAAGTAACTTAACCCTCCACTGTCTCAACTACTAGCTTAAACTGTAAGACCTCTGGGGACAGGGAATGAAACATGCCTTGATCTATCACATTAAAAAGGTGTAACCTAATTCCAAATATTTATTTATTACATCTGAGGATAGTGCCAGGCCACAAACCAAGTGGTGCACCACAGCAGGATCTTAGCTGTTCTCTTTTTCCCCCCTTCCACTGTCCTCTACCCTCCTCTTCCTTTTCCTGTTTCAGTCAGGAGGAATCAGGAGCTCGTGACAAAAGACATGGTTAAAGGGAAAGAGGGGTGTTACAAGAGAAAAGGGAAAATTATGTTTCTTACCTGGTAATTTTCTTTTCTTTAGTCTCAACAGATCAATCCAGAGACGAGTGGGTTATGTCTCCCTACCAGCAGGTGGAGATAGTGAACGCTAGAGCTCTGCCATATAGGATACTGTGCAGCAGCCTCACTTTCAGTATGTTCGATACCAAAGTTGGAAAGAAACCATGAACCCATGAATCAAACTCCCGCCTCTGTTACCTTCAGGAAGAGAACCAGCAGCCCCAAGGACCAGTGACCACAGACTCCCTTCTGTATCATTCGTCCACTGAAAGTAAAAACCATCAGAAACCAAAGCAACATATGTGGCTCTGCGGCAAATCCAATTCCAGCCTGAAAAGGATGACATACACACACACAATGCTGAGAAGAAACCCAAGGGTGGGCCTCTGGATTGATCTGCTGGGACTAAAGGAAAGAAAATTATCAGATAATTAACAATTTTTCCTTCCATTATGTCCTAAGGTCAATCCAGAGACGAGTAGGATGTATAAAAACAGTCCCGGTCAGGTGGAACCGCAGAAAATCTACGAATGGTTCACCAAGAAGGAACAAGATGTGATAGGCTATGCCACATCAAGGCTCAAATCCCAAAGCCAGAGCATGGTGCCGAGACCCCAAGAGGGAACAAATCCCGCACCCAGAGGCGCCACAAGTGAACTTGTCAGAGGCAGAGCAAACAGTCCACCCCAAGGTGGCACAATGGTCCACAACTAGGGCCTGAGGTAGCTGTGCAAGTCAGAGCCACAAGAAAGCTTGCCATACCGAGCAAGAACCAGCCTCTTTCTGGTTGTTGAGGCTGGTTCTTGCTCGGTCAGCGTCAGATCAGGACAAGGAGAAGGAACAAAAACAACCCCCACTCCCACCCCCGGAGGTCCCAACATCCAGTGACAGAACAAGTCACGGGCATGTCCAGTGACAGAGCCAGTGACCGGACAAGGCCCGAGAGCCCACACAAAGCAAGGCTCAAACTCAGGGACGGCACATGCAGTGCTAGGCAGTAACCAAGCACAACCAGGCAACCAGAGATGAAGCAAGGCTCAGTAGTCAGACGATGCAAGGCGCAACAGCCAGAAACAGCTCAAGGCCCAAATCTTGACAGCCATAAACGGAGCAGGGCTCATCTTGACGTCCGGCAATGGAGTTAGGCTCGGCATCTGACGTTACAGCAGAGAGGTAGCAAAGCATGGCCTATCTAGCAAGGACGAATGATGGGAAACAAAAAAGGCTGGGTTCGCCCTGGACCTACAAAGATGGAGATACTCCGACCCCCAAGCAAAAATCTGAGTCGTCTAGACAGAGGAGGAAAAACTCTCCTACTGCCACAAAGATGCTGTGCGACCTCCACCTGAAAGGACCATGGTCCTACAAGACTAGTCAGAGCTAGAAAATCCACCCCCCCCCCCCCCCCGGAAGCCAAGAGACCACGCACCACAACTGGAGCTGGCCTGTCACTAAGAAGGAGAGATACCACCACCCCAGGGAAGAAAGGCCCTGAACCCCAACCCCCAAGCTGTCACACAATCAAGAACCAGCGGCGGAGCATCAGAGACAAAGAGCCTGGCCAGGAGCCAGTTCACCTCAGCTGGAGGAAGAAGGCAATATGCAGGAGAAACAGAGCCCATAGCCAATCATGCCTGCCAAGAAGTATGGAGGGCAAACCAAACCCCAGGAACTAGCTCCCTGGCAGACACAAGGAGGTCCACCATGGTCATCAGCCTGCAGCAGGAACCGGTCTCACCAAGGGATAAGCAAAGGACCGCCCGTGGAAGACCCTCCAAATAAGTTGGCCCCAGAGGGCCACCCCCAAGGGCACTGGGAACCTGGAAACACCAAAGTAGAGGGAGAGTTCCCTGGGCAGCACCAAAAGAAAAGCAGATCCAGGAGTATCAGAGGGTCCAAGATACCAGAAGAGCAGCAAGGAAGCTCGTAACAGGCAGAGAGGAGCCAGGGGTCCCCCTTCCCCCCCCCCCCAGGGGACTGCAAACAGCAAAGGCTCCCAAAAAACAAGGCCACAGAAAAGCCAAAGGCAGGAGACACTAGCAGCCGCATACCTAGACACACTGTGGCAGGGCATCCTATCAGCCTGGAGATCTGAGAGGGCTACCGAACCTACCACAGAAACTGGAAGAGAAAGAAATCTGGGGAGACAGAGAAAAGCTATGTCCAGCCAAAAAGACACCAGCACCTCCATGAAGGAGGTTAAGAAGTTGCAGAGGACCTGATGCCCCCAAAAGCGGGCGACCTAACCCCAGTAGCCACACCGTCGCAGAAGAGCGAGGATGGGGAGGGCCCTGCCAGCCTGCTCAGAACTGTTTTGTTTTGTTTTTTTAAACTATGCACACAGGAAGAAAACATCAAACAGAAAGCTGCAAAAAATAGGAGTCATACTTAGACCTGACCCGCTAGACATCAGCGGACAAAGGCTGACCGTGGTACTCTACCGATAGGCAAAGGAGGGAAAAGGAGACCTGCGGCTGCTCCCTGCATGCAGCCAGATCCGGCGGCACACTGCAGCCACATGGTACAGAACCTATGCTCCAAGACAGAAGCCGGGGCAAGATTCTAGACAAAGCATGCGACTGGCATAAATTCCGCACAGAGAACCACCAGTGAAGAACCTGCAGCACCACATAGGAAAGCCCTCCGGGTCAAAACAGCAGCAGAGAAACCAGCAACCGCCGGTAAACAGCCAGCGTAGAGGCCCGACCACGCAGGAATAAGGAAAAAATTGCGAGCACAGCATACAAGCCCAAACCAGCCCAGAGAGTCAAAGCTAGCACAGGAATGGAGCCTAGACCCAAGCCGAACAGGGAAGCATACAGACCTTCATGGAGCACTCACTCAGAGAAAATCACAGCAGAGTCAGATCCAGGAAACGGTGCAAAATCGCCACACATAGCCTTTTTATTTCTTTTCTTTTCTTTTTAAGAGGCAAGAGTGAGTCCAAATGCCATGTGTCAGATAGATCACTGGCCCATAAGAGCACAGAGGTGCGCAAGGGAGAGGAAGGGACCTGGCACTACCAGGTGTACCCCAAAGACCAGCTGTGCCATGCTAGAACCTCCAGCTCAACTAAGCCTGAGAGAACAGGTTAGGAGCAAGCATCAAATCAGACCTGCACAGATGTCCATCCACCTGCTGAGATAGAGAGAATACTGAAAGTGAGGCTGTTGCACAGTATCCTATATGACAAGAGTTCTACCGTTCTATCTCCACCTACTGGTAAGGGGACATAACCCACTCGTTTCTGGATTGATCTGTGAGAAATGGAAGAAAGACTTAACAGGAAACATGCTCCAGTTGTAGAACCAAGGGTGGTCTAGTCCCATGCAACTCTGTGCACTGCAATGAAGAAGGTCTCTGCTTGTTTGTAGAGTCTTTGCTCCCCTTTTTGACCAGGGCCAGAAATGCTGCACAGGTGACAGCCAAAGGCCCTGAGGGGAGCACGCTTAGGCCATCATTCAGTGCCAACTTCTAGAGGTCAGAGTCAGAATCCACACTAACTGAGTTCCAGAGAAAGTTGCAGTTAGAATGTTAGATGTTAACAGGCAGGAGGGAGAATCCCTGACTAGTTGTGAAGAAGGCTTAGAGCTCAGTCCTGATTCCAAATGAACTGTAAGCCCAAAGAAGCCAGAAACTCCTGTGTCAAAACAATAAAAAGAAACAAATGCTTCCTCCACCACTAATAATGCCTAGCAGAGGCCGGGAAGACAGCAAATCCTGAAATAGTGCCTATACACAGGGTATGTATGAAGCTGCACACTTCCACTCCCCAACCTAGAAACTTACAGAGTTCTTCAATTCATACACTCCAATCGAACAATTTATAAATAGGTACAGAAAGCTGAGAACACACAAGGTGCTAGCAGTGCTTCCATGTGAATGTGTTTATACACAGGATAGAAGAGTGGTGCTGGCGGTCTCAGTTTCTGAGCCAGACAAGAACATGTTTACTGGGTCACGTAATAAGGAATTTAAATTTGGATGCAGCTATTTCAACTGTAACAAGAAGAGTAACAAAAAACAGGAAATATTTGGGAATGCAAACAATGTAAACCAGAAGTTTATCGCTTCAAAACTAGACACACCACAACATGATGACGAGACCAAACTTCCTTCAGCCAGTTCAATGCAAAGGACACCAAGCAGAGGGGAGCATGTACAATAAAACACAAAGCCATCCCTTACCCTGCAAAGGTCACTAAAAAACAAAGATGACTAACTGAATTTTAAGTTTATTTGTACTGAAATTGCAACATACCTCCGCAAAAAAACAGAAACCTAAATATAGGAGCAGCACCAAAACTAGCAGGATTTCAGAATAAAATAGTTTTTTTCTGCAATGTCACTGAAACATAAAAGTAAAAGGCACCAAGAACATTCTAAACAGCCACTGTATTGTGCTGTGTTGTGCTTTTATTCCACCAACTCCCTATCGAAGGTTCAAAGCAGATCACAAGGTAAGGAAAATATAAGTTCCAACATCAAATGAAAAGCGCTGATAAGGAAGGCAAAGAGGGACTTTGAAAAAATGATTGTGTTGGAGGCAAAGCACTTAGTAAAAATTCTTTTAGGTATATTAAAAGCAGGAAGCCGGCAAAAGGATCGGTTGGATCGCTAGATGACCGAGGGGTAAAGGGGGCGATCAGGGAAGACAAAGCCATAGCGGAAAGATTAAATGAATTTTTTTGCTTTGGTCTTCACTGAGGAAGATTTAGGAGAGATACTGGTGCCAGAAATGGTATTCAAAGCTGACGAGTCAGAAAAACTGAATGAAATCTCTATAAACTTGGAGGATGTAATGGGTCAATTTAACAAATTGAAGTGTAGAAAATCTCCTGAACCAGATGGTATTCATCCCAGAGTACTGATAGAATTGAAAAGTGAACTTGCGGAACTATTGTTAGTACTATGTAAATTATCTTTAAACTCGAGCATGGTTCCGGAAGATTGGAAGGTGGCCAATGTAGCACCGATTTTTTAAAAAGGTTCCAGAGGAGATCCGGGAAATTATAGACCACTGAGCCTGACGTCGGTGCCGGGCGAAATGGTAGAGACTATTATAAAGAACAAAATTACAGAGCATATTCAAAAGCATGGATTAATGAGACAAACCAACATGGATAAGGATTTAGTAAAGGGAAATCTTGCCTCACCAATCTACTACATTTCTTTGAAGGGGTGAACAAACGTGGATAAAGGTGAGCCGGTTCATATTCTGTATCTGGATTTTCAAAAGGCGTTTGACAAAGTACCTCATGAAAAGACTCCAGAGGAAATTTGAGAATCATGGGATAGGAGGTAGTGTACTATTGTGGATTAAAAACTAGTTAAGATAGAAAAAAAGAGAGTAGGGTTAAATGGTCAGTATTCTCAATGGAGAAGGGTAGTAAGTGGGGTTCCCCAGGGGTCTGTGCTGGGACCGCTGCTTTTTAACATATTTATAAATGACCTATAGATGGGAGTAACTAGTGAGGTAATTAAATTTGCTGATGACACAGGGGCTCATTTTCAAAGCAATTAGCCTTCCAAAGTTCCATAGGTTTCTAAGGAACTTTGGAAGGCTAAGTGCTTTAAAAATATGCCTCACAGTTATTCAAAGTTGTTAAATCACAAAAGGATTGTGAAAAATTACAAAAAGACCTTACGAGACTGGGTGTCTAAATGGCAGATGACATTTAATGTGAGCAAGTGCAATGTGATGTGTGTGGGAAAGAGGAACCCGAATTATAGCTACGTAATGCAAGGTTCCACGTTAGGAGTCACAGACCAAGAAAGGGATCTAGGTGTCGTCGTTGATGATACTTTGAAACCTTCTGCTCAGTGTGCTGCGGCGGCTAAGAAAGCAAATAGGATGTTAGGTATTATTAGGAAAGGAATAGAAAACGAAAATGAGGACGTTATAATGCCTTTGTATCGCTCCATGGTGCGACCGAATCTTGAATATTGTGTTCAATTCTGGTCGCCACGTCTCAAAAAAAGATATACTGGAATTAGAAAAGGTACAGAGAAGGGCGATGAAAATGATAAAGCAGATGAGACGACCTCCCTAAGAGGAAAGGCTAAAGCGGTTAGGACTCTTCAGCATGGAGAAAAGAAGGCTGAGGGGAGATATGATAGAGGTCTATAATATAATGAGTGGAGTGGAACGGGTAGACATAAATTGCTTGTTTACTCTTTCCAAAAATACTAGGACTAGGGGCCACGCAATGAAGCTACAAGGTAGAAAATTTAAAATGAATCGGAGAAAATGGGAAAATTAGGTTCTTACCTTGGTAATTTTCTTTCCTTTAGTCATAGCAGATGAAGCCATTACGTATGGATTGTGTCCATCAACCAGCAGGGGGAGATAGAGAGCACTCAACTTTTCACAGTGCCTCATGGCCAGCCAGCTCCACTGCCTCTTCAGTATTTGAAGCTTCCAAAGCAGTATGGCAAACCGCAATGGGAATAACATGAACTTTCCTCACAGCGAACGATGGCCCCTTAACAAGGGCATGAACTCAAAAGGAGGGAATGAACACATCCTCCTGGAGGAAATAAACTCGTCCTCCTTATTGTATAATTGGAGGGGATACACGCAACCTCCTGGAGGGAATAAACTCATCCTCCCAAAACATAAACTGGAGGGAATGGACTCATCCTCCTATAAGTGAACATGAATCCTGAAGACTGTTTTCCAACTTTCTCCCAAGGAAGGAACTTCAGGAAATTAGAACAGAACCTGAAACAGATTCACAGCATACAGACAATCATACAGGGAGGGCTCATGGCTTCATCTGCTATGACTAAAGGAAAGAAAATTACCAAGGTAAGAACCTAATTTTCCCTTCCTTGTCATCAAGCAGATGAAGCCATTACGTATGGGATGTAACAAAGCAATCCCTATATAGGGTGGGAACAGGTCACACCACGCGCTAGCACTTGTGCTCCAAACCGTGCATCCCTCCTAGCAGCCACATCCAGCCTGTAATGTTGGGCAAAAGAGAGCTTAGAAGCCCATGTTGCTGCACTGCATATCTCTTGACGAGAGAGTGCTCCAGTTTCAGCCCAAGAGGAAGAAATCGCTCTGGTAGAATGCGCCTTAAAGGCTACAGGCGGAGACCGGCCGGCAAGCAGATAAGCTAAAAAGATAGTTTCTTTGAACCAGCAGGCAATAGTGGCTTTAGATGCTGGAGACCCTCTGCGAGGACCTGATAGCAAAACAAACAGATGATCATAGATCCTGAAAGAGATAGTAACTCGCAGATACTGCAGCAGAGTCCTGCGCACATCCAACAGGTGCAATGGCCCAAAAGATTCTACAAAATCCTTCTTATCAAAGGAGGGCAAGAAAATAGGCTGGTTTAGGTGAAACGCTGAAACCACCTTAGGCATGAAGGAAGGCACGGTCTGAACCGTGACCCCGGACTCTGAGAATTGCAGAAATGGGTCTCTACAGGACAGCGCCTGGAGCTCTGACACCCGTCTCGCCGAAGTAATGGCCACAAGAAAAACGGCCTTTAGTGTCAAATCTTTCTCCGATGCTCGCCGAAGCGGCTCAAAAGGAGAAGCCTGCAGGGCCTTCAAAACTAGCCCCAGGTTCCAAGCTGGACAGGGTGCTCGCACGGAAGGCCGGAGCCGAAGCACCCCACTAAGAAACCGTGCCACATCTGGATGAGCAGCTAAAGACACGCCTTCAACCTTACCACGAAGGGAGGCCAACGCTGCCACTTGCACCCGCAGGGAATTATAGGCCAAGCCTATTTGTACACCATCCTGCAAGAAGTCCAGAATCGGCGAGACAGGAGCCCGCATGGGTGTGATCGCTTTTGAAGCACACCAAGACTCAAACTGGTGCCAAATCCTGGCATAAGCCACAGAAGTGGAATGCTTGCGGGCCTGCAGGAGAGTGGAAATGACTGTGTTTGAATAGCCTTTGTCCCTCATTTGCGCCCTCTCAATCGCCATGCCATAAGACCAAAGCGGCAGGCGTCCTCCATGGCTACCGGGCCCTGTGACAACAGGTTCGGTACCAGAGGTAAAGGAAGGGGAGCCTCCACTAGCATCTGTCAGAGGTCCGCATACCGAGGGCTCCTGGGGCAATCCGGGGCGATGAGGATCACTTCTCCTGGGTGCAGCCAAATCCGCAGGAGCACATGCCCTATCAAGGGCCACGGAGGGAACACATATAGTAGGCCCGGAGGCCAGGGTTGAGTCAAGGCATCCAACCCTGCCGAGCGAGGATCTCTCCGTCTGCTGAAAAAGCACGAGACTTTGGCATTTGAACTTGTCGCCATAAGATCCATCACGGGCTTGCCCCATTTGGCACATATCTGCAGGAATACTTCGCCTGCTAGTTCCCATTCTGCTAGATCGATCTGATGCCTGCTTAGATAATCGGCTTGCACGTTGCTCTGACCTGCAATGTGAGCTGCCGACAGAACCTGAAGATGCAGCTCGGCCCAGTGGCAAATCTGTTCGGCCTGCGCGGCCAGTGCTCTGCACTGAGTGCCGCCTTGTCGATTTATGTAGGCCACTGCTGTCGTATTGTCCATCATCACTCTGACAGCCAATCCTTCCAGGGTCACTTGAAAGGCTAGAAGCACCTGAAACACCGCTTTCAACTCCAGGCGGTTGATGGACCACTCAGACTCCTCGGGTGTCCATAGACCATGGGCATGCTTCCCCTTGCAATGTGCGCCCCAGCCCTTCAGGCTGGCATCTGTCACTACTAGACACCAATCGGGGAGCGCCAGCGGCATTCCTCGCCGCAGCATGCTGTCTGAGAGCCACCACTCCATGCTGAGTCGGGCCGCAGGGAACCAAGAAAATCTTTGAAGTAGGGAATACTGTAGAGGTCTCAGGTGCGCTCTCGCCCAGGGCACCACTTCCAATGTGGCTGTCATCGATCCCAGCAGCTGGACAATGTCCCAAGCTCGCGGGCGGGGCATCCTCAGGAGCAGACGGACCCGATTCTGAAGCCTTAGCTCGGGTAGGTATACATAGCCCGAGTCTGTGTCGAAACTGGCCCCCAAATATTCTAGAGATTGCGAGGGGGTCAGGTGACTTTTGGCCATATTGACGACCCAACCTAGAGATTGAAGTACTGAGACCACTCTGGCTGTAGCTTGATAGCTCTCTGTTACAGAGTCTGCTCTGATGAGCCAGTCGTCTAGGTACGGGTGAACCCCGATACCTTCTCACCTGAGCAAAGCAGCTACTACCACCCTTACCTTCGAAAAGGTTCGGGGAGCTGTGGCGAGGCCAAAAGGCAAGGCCCGGAACTGGAAATGTTTTCCCAACACCGCAAACCTCAGAAACTTCTGGTACGGGGGCCAAATTGGTATGTGCAAGTAAGCTTCTTTCAGGTCTAGAGACATGAGAAACTTTCCTGGCTGTACTGCAGCAATGACGGAGCGCAGGGTTTCCATGTGAAAATGCCGCACTCTCAGGGACTTGTTTAATTCTTTTAAGTCCAGAATAGGGCGAAAAGACCCACCTTTTCGCGGCACCACAAAGTAGATGGAGTAGCAGCCGTAGCCCTGGTGTTTGGTACTGCGTTCCAAATTTGCGTGCTTATATAGGAGAAGCTGTAATTAAACTCTGAAATTCATTGCCAGAGACTGTAGTAAAAGTAGGTAGCTTAGTGGGGTTTAAAAACAGTTTAGATGACTTCCTAAAGGAAAAGTCCATAGACCGTTATTAAAATGGACTTGGGGAAAATCCACTGCTTATTTCTAGGATACTGCCAAACCACTCTGGCCCAACTCTGCTCTCTTTACAAATAGTCCAAACTGATACAAAATAGCAGAGAATGTTGAACGAGTCAGCTTTATAAATTAACTATGTGAGGTGGAGTCTCATATAACCAATACGGCTATTTCCATTTCACTCCACGGTGAATCTTTGCACGTGTGTGTATTTTAATCATAGACTCGTCCCCCACCTACCTATATCTCTTTCACATACTTCGTGAACATACATATAATTACAGCTCCTTAGTTACTTTCATAATTACTTATTAAGCACACGACACTTATCTGTGCAAATTGGTGAGCTCTTACACCCCGACAGGTGCCTGTTTCGTTCTGCTTTGTCGAGGGGGAGTATCACCAAATCTGTTATTAAGAAAGAAAGTATGGAGTCAACTACTATATCGCTGTAATTATATGTACGTTCACGAAGTATGTGAAAGGGATATAGGTAGGTGGGGGACGAGTCTATGATTAAAATACACACACAAGCAAAGATTCACCGTGGAGTGAAATGAAAATAGCCGTATTGGTTATATGAGACTCCATCTCACATAGTTAATTTATAAAGCTGACTCGTTCAACATTCTCTGCTATTTTGTATCAGTTTGGACTATTTCTAGGATAAGCAGCATAAAATGTATTGTATTGTTTTGGGATCTTGCCTGGTATTTGTGACCTGGACTGGCCACTGCTGGAAACAGGATGCTGGGCCTTATGGACCTTCGGTCTTTCCCAGCATGGCAATACTTAATGTGCTTATGGTAACTTGCCAGGTACTTGTGACCTGGATTGGCCACTGTTGGAAACAGGATAATGGGCTTGATGGACCTTCCGTCTGTCCCAGGTATGGTAGTTCTTATGTTCTTAATCTTGCAATAAAACAATCTTAGAGTTTTGGATTTTCCTTAGGTTCAGGGTATGGCACTGTTGGAGGTATTTAAATGTTATTTAGTTGAGGTCCTTAAATTGTTACCAGTTTTATTGCCTCCAATTGCTGGGCCTTATTACCACCCCCTGAGGCTCATTCTGGTCGCCAAGGTGAATAGATGGAAATGTTGGTGCTTTCAGATTCTGATTTTTCTAATTTTAACAGCTTTTTTGGAATCTTCAGATACTCATCTCGGAAAAAGTTATCTTGCTAGCGATGTAGGTGTTTCACTAAGATCTGAACATAATGCTGCATCTTTATTTTTGCAATATCTAAACTTTATTTCTTGAAAATAGAACTTTGATTTATCCAGATCTGGCATGGTCTACACAGGTCAATGAGGGGGGTGGGGGGGGGGGGGAGTAGTGTGGTCAACAAGACTCTTCCAAAGAACCAGGGACACAAGATGAAAAACAATAATGCACTTCATTCTGTATTATGGCTTGTCTTGACACAGCACTGTGTTTCGGCAAAAGTGCCTGCCTCAGGAGTCTAAAAATCACAATGAAAACTGATATATACATAAAAACACATTTGCATAAAGAATATGAACATAGAGAATTAAAAATGAATAAATATAACACACATTTACATATATATGGTTAAAAAAGGTTAAACAAGGAGTCGCACATAAAAATATATGAATAGCAAAATAAAACTAAAATGCCACTCAAAGGTAATCATCTTATTTAGAGACAGGGTAGAAAATATACATAATAAAAACTAAATGTTAATCAGATCATCAAAAGCTGATGAATACATACATGTAAAAATATATCACTTAAGAAATAAGTTGTAGAGATTGAATAAAACTTGTATGTGCATATGTATTTGAAAATCACAAACACCCACAGAAGGTGAACTCTCCACAGGAAAACCAATGAAAGGCAAAACACACAGTGGATCCAAAAAAGTCCTCTCACAAAACATATAAACTGCAGGATACGACAAATTTTACCAAAAAGATCATTTGATCTTCTTATTAAAGGATGTGGTATACAAATTTACATATATAAGTCAAAAAATTAATGGTTAAATAAAATGCTAACCTGTATCTGGTGGTAACAAAATAAACAACAGTAGGAGTGTACGGAAAGTAAAATTGTAAACCAGGATCGAGTCTATAATAGAAAGGCGAACATTAACAAGTGAAGAGTCCAGTGTAAATGTTTGAATAATCAACACGATGTATTAAAATTCCAAAAATTCCTTCAAATATTATCTTCTTTTATACATAAAAAGTAGTTGAGCATTTAGCTACGGCTCGACGGTGGCCAAACCCGTTTCACTGCCAAACCCGTTTCACTTTACATGCTTCATCAGGAGCCATGCATCAACTTTCTTATAATATCAAACAAGATGGTATCACATATTTTGTGATCACATTTCATCTTATCAAACCCCAATTCTTTCATGCATCATTCTTCATTTACACTGGACTCTTCATTTGTTGATGTTCATCTTTGGAGTTAGAGTCACAGTCTAAAGGGCTTTCCTCTTTTTGCAGTTACTATAATAGAAAGGCAACATCCATACTCAAAACACTGAATATGCATTTGAGTATGCATCGTTATAAATGAAAAAATAACCATATTTGAAGGAGTTAAAATGAGAAAAAAACCTGCCCCTTTTTTAGGGAAAAAGATATTATTCTAAAAATATTGTGCTGATAGTTTCAGAACAGTGTGAAAGGACGAAACTGACCAGTACACAAGAAATAAATGCACTGCTTATACATCTTGAATTACAGATAGCTAATAGAGGGGACAGAGAAATACCCCAATGTGTCTTTAAAAGCAACTATGTATCATTGTGAAAATTAAATAGAAATTGAGTGTATATGTATAAAGATGAAATCAAATATGCCAAGATTAAGACAGGGTTAGGGTTAGGGTTACGTACTTTTAAAAAGACTATGAGGCATATTTTCAAAGCACTTAGCCTTACAAAGTTCCATAGAAACCTATGGAACTTTGGAAGGCTAAGTGCTTTGAAAATATGCCTCTATGTAAGCGAAGTCGAGTACAAAACCGGCATTAATACTAGATGCTGCGTGAAAAAAAGAACAAAAAAGTAGTAAGGGGATGCAATTCAGTCAGAATGGCTATATGCATGTGTGGCGAGGTGGAGTACTTTATAGTAAAGCAAACATACCTACCTGTAGCAGGTATTCTCCGAGGACAGTAGGCTTTATATTCTGACAAGTGGATGACGTCGATCTACACTGCCTGGTCCGGAACAGGTGACGTGGATCAGCATCACCCACTTGTGAGAGTATATAAGCTGCTCGTCCTCAGAGAAAGTGATGATACATACCTGTAGCAGGTATTCTCAGAAGAAAGCAGGCTTTATATTCTCACAAGTAGGTGACACCAATCCTCATCACCCAGTTCCAGACCTGGCGACGCGGATCGGCATCACCCACTTGTGAGAATATATAAGCCTGCTTCTCCTCGGAAAGATAAAAGCAATATTTCTTAGACAAGTGTTTGAGGAAGCATGCTCAGTGAATATATGCAAGTGTTTGGGAAAGCGTGTTCGCTGAATGTAAACAAAAGGCATGCTCTATGAATCAAAGGCGTATCTGAACTTCGGCGGTAGGGGGGGGCCAGAGCCAGAGTGAGGGGGCACATTATAGCCTTCCCCCACGCGCTGCCATTGCTGACACCCCCCGCCCCCCCGGCCGCCGTCACCTACCTTTGTTGGCGGGGGACCCCAACCCCCGCCAGCCGAGATCCGCTTCCTCCTGCCGTTGCCTTTAAAAATATTCATTCAGCTGACAGGGGACCCCAACCCCCCCCCCCCCCCCCCCCCAGCTAAGCCGAGGTCTTTTGTTCTTCTTCGTCCTCCGTGCTGTTCAAAGCTGCTGAATCCAGTTTCGGAGTCTGACGTCACGGCACATTGTACGTGCAGGACGTCAGACTCCGAAACTGGATTCAGCAGCTTTGAACAGCACGGAGGACGAAGAAGAACTTAAAAGACCTCGGCTCAGCTGGCGGGGGTTGGGGCCCCCCGCCAGCTGAAGGAATATTTTTAAAGGCAGCGGCAGGAGGAAGCTGACCTTGGCTGGCGGGGGTTGGGGTCCCCCGCCAGCGAAGGTAGCCCACAGCGACGGCAGGGGAGGGTTGACAGCGGGAGGTGGGGTCCATGGCGAAATCTGCGGGGGACCAGGCCCCCGTGGCCCCACGCAGATACAGTGAATGATACATACCTGTAGCAGGTGTTCTCCGAGGACAGCAGGCTGATTGTTCTCACGACTGGGTGACGTCCGCGGCAGCCCCCACCAACCGGAAGAAGCTTCGCGGGCGGTCCGCACGCAGGGCACGCCCACCGCGCATGCACGGCCGTCTTCCCGCCCGTGCGCGACCGTTCCCGCCAGTTGAATGACAAGCAAAAGATGAAAACGCAACTCCAAAGGGGAGGAGGGAGGGTAGGTGAGAACAATCAGCCTGCTGTCCTCGGAGAACACCTGCTACAGGTATGTATCATTCACTTTCTCCGAGGACAAGCAGGCTGCTTGTTCTCACGACTGGGGTATCCCTAGCTCTCAGGCTCACTCAAAACAAGAACCCAGGTCAATTGAACCTCGCAACGGCGAGGGTACAACAGAAAATTGACCTACGAAGAACAACTAACTGAGAGTGCAGCCTGACCAGAATAAATTCGGGTCCTGGAGGGTGGAGTTCGATTTACACCCCAAACAGATTCTGCAGCACCGACTGCCCGAACCGACTGTCGCGTCGGGTATCCTGCTGGAGGCAGTAATGTGATGTGAATGTGTGGACCGATGACCACGTCGCAGCCTTGCAAATCTCTTCAATAGTGGCTGACTTCAAGTGGGCCACTGACGCTGCCATGGCTCTAACACTATGAGCCGTGACATGACCCTCAAGAGCCAGCCCAGCCTGGGCATAAGTGAAGGAAATGCAATCTGCTAGCCAATTGGAGATGGTGCGTTTCCCGACAGCGACCCCTAGCCTGTTAGGGTCGAAAGAAACAAACAATTGGGCGGACTGTCTGTGGGGCTGTGCCCGCTCCAAGTAGAAGGCCAATGCTCTCTTGCAGTCCAATGTGTGCAACTGACGTTCAGCAGGGCGGGTATGCGGCCTGGGGAAGAATGTTGGCAAGACAATTGACTGGTTAAGATGGAACTCCGACACCACCTTCGGCAGGAACTTTGGGTGGGTGCGGAGCACTACTCTGTTGTGATGAAATTTGGTATACGGAGCATGAGCTACTAGGGCTTGAAGCTCACTGACCCTATGAGCTGAAGTAACTGCCACCAAGAAAATGACCTTCCAGGTCAAGTACTTCAGATGGCAGGTATTCAGTGGCTCAAAAGGAGGTTTCATCAGCTGGGTGAGGACGACGTTGAGATCCCATGACACTGTAGGAGGCTTGATAGGGGGCTTTGACAAAAGCAAGCCTCTCATGAATCGAACGACTAAAGGCTCTCCAGAGATGGCTTTACCTTCCACACGATAATGGTAAGCACTAATCGCACTAAGGTGATTCCTTACTGAGTTGGTCTTGAGGCCAGACTCTGATAAGTGCAGAAGGTATTCAAGCAGGTTCTGTGCAGGGCAAGAACGAGGTTCTAGGGCCTTGCTCTCACACCACACGACAAACCTCCTCCACTTGAAAAAGTAACTCTTTTTAGTGGAATCCTTCCTAGAGGCAAGCAAGACACGGGAGACACCCTCAGACAGACCCAACGCAGTGAAGTCTACGCCCTCAACATCCAGGCCGTGAGAGCCAGGGACTGAAGGTTGGGGTGCAGCAACGCTCCGTCGTTCTGCGAGATGAGAGTCGGAAAACACTCCAATCTCCACGGTTCTTCTGAGGACAACTCCAGAAGAAGAGGGAACCAGATCTGACGGGGCCAAAAGGGCGCTATCAGAATCATGGTGCCGTGGTCTTGCTTGAGCTTCAGTAAGGTCTTCCCCACCAAAGGTATGGGAGGATAAGCATACAGGAGGCCGGTCCCCCAATGGAGGAGAAAGGCATCCGACGCCAGTCTGCCGTGGGCCTGTAGTCTGGAACAGAACAGAGGCAGCTTGTGGTTGGTCTGAGAGGCGAAAAGGTCCACCGAGGGGGTGCCCCACTCTCGGAAGATCTTGCGTACCACTCTGGAATGAAGCGACCACTCGTGCGGTTGCATGACTCTGCTCAGTCTGTCGGCCAGACTGTTGTTTACACCTGCCAGGTATGTGGCTTGGAGGAGCATGCCGAACTGGCAAGCCCAACGCCACATGCCGACGGCTTCCTGACACAAGGGGCGAGATCCGGTGCCCCCCTGCTTGTTGGTGTAATACATTGCAACCTGATTGTCTGTCCGAATTTGAATAATTTGGTAAGACAGCCGATCTCTGAAAGCCTTCAGTGCATTCCAGATCGCTCGGAGCTCCAGGAGGTTGATCTGCAGATCCTTTTCCTGGAGGGACCACAGATCCTGGGTGTGAAGCCCATCGACATGAGCTCCCCACCCCAGGCGAGATGCATCCGTCGTCAGCACTTTCGTGGGCTGCGGAATTTGGAATGGACGTCCCAGGGTCAAATTGGTCCGGATGGTCCACCAGAGCAGTGAAGTGCGGCAACTGGTGGAGAGGCGGATGACATCTTCTAGATTCCCGGTGGCCTGAAACCACTGGGAAGCTAGGGTCCATTGAGCAGATCTCATGTGAAGATGAGCCATGGGAGTCACATGAACTGTGGAGGCCATATGACCCAGAAGTCTCAACATCTGCCGAGCTGTGACCTGCTGAGACGCTCTGGTCTGCGAAGCCAGGGACAGGAGGTTGTTGGCCCTCGCTTCGGGAATGAAGGCCTGAGCCGTCTGGGTATTCAGCAGAGCTCCTATGAATTCCAGAGACTGAGTTGGCTGGAGATGGGACTTTGGGTAATTTATCACAAACCCCAGCAGCTCCAGAAGTTGAATAGTGCACTGCATAGACCGGAGGGCTCCTGCCTCGGAGGTGCTCTTGACCAGCCAATCGTCGAGATATGGGAACACGTGCACTCCCAGCTTGCGTAGGTAGGCCGCTACCACCACGAGACACTTTGTAAACACTCGTGGGGCAGAGGCGAGCCCAAAGGGCAGCACACAATACTGAAAGTGCCGTGCGCCCAGGCGGAATCTGAGATACTGTCTGTGAGCTGGCAGTATCGGGATGTGAGTGTATGCGTCCTTTAAATCCAGGGAACATAGCCAATCGTTTTTCTGAATCATTGGCAGAAGGGTGCCCAAGGAAAGCATCCTGAACTTTTCTTTGACCAGGAATTTGTTCAGGCCTCTCAGGTCTAGGATGGGACGCATCCCCCCTGTTTTCTTTTCCACAAGGAAGTACCTGGAATAGAATCCCTGCCCTTCTTGCCCGGGTGGTACGGGCTCAACCGCATTGGCACTGAGAAGGGCGGAGAGTTCCTCTGCAAGTACCTGCTTGTGATGGGAGCTGAAGGATTGAGCTCCCGGAGGACAATTTGGTGGCAGGGAGGCCAAATTCAGGGTGTATCCGCACCGCACTATTTGGAGAACCCACTGGTCGGAGGTTATGAGAGGCCACCTTTGGTGAAAAAATTTTAACCTCCCTCCGACCGGCAGATCGCCCGGTACGGACACTTTGAGGGCGGCTATGTTCCCGTGGATCCAGTCAAAAGCCCGTCCCCGGCTTTTGCTGTGGAGGCGCAGGGGGCTGCTTAGGCGCACGCTGTTGACGAGAACGAGCGCGCTGGGGCTGTCCCTGTGCCTGGCGAGGCCTTCGGGCCGGCTGGGTGTACCTACGCTTTGCAAAAGAATAGGGCACAGCCTGCCGGGCCCGGGAAAAACGTCCACCTGCTGAGGTGGATGCTGAAGGCGCCCGGTGGGAGAGCTTGTCGAGGGCGGTTTCCCGCTGATGCAGTTGGTCCACCAGCTGCTCGACCTTCTCACCAAAAATATTATCCCCCCGGCAAGGGACGTCGGCCAGTCTCTGCTGGGTGCGGTTGTCCAGGTCAGAGGCACGCAGCCATGAGAGCCTGCACATCACTATACCTTGGGCCGCAGCACGAGATGCCACGTCACAGGTGTCATAGATACCCCTGGACAGGAACTTTCTGCACGCCTTCAGCTGCCTGACCACCTCCTGATAAGGCCTGGACTGCTCCGGCGGGAGCTTATCGACCAGGTCCGCCAGCTGCTTCACATTGTTCCGCATGTGGATGCTCGTATAGAGCTGGTATGACTGGATGCAGGTCACGAGCATGGAGGATTGGTAGGCCTTCCTCCCAAACGAGTCCAGAGTGCGAGACTCCCACCCCGGGGGCGCCGAGGCGGTATCCCTCGAACTCCGTGCCCTCTTGAGAGCAGAATCCACGACCGCCGAGTCATGGGGCAATTGGGGCCGCATTAACTCTGGGTCCGAGTGGATTCTGTACTGGGACTCTGCTTTCTTGGGAATGATGGGATTAGATAGTGGTCTCATCCAGTTCCGAAGCAGTGTCTCTTTGAGGACATTGTGCAACGGCACCGTGGAGGACTCTCTAGGTGGTGATGGATAGTCGAGGACCTCGAGCATCTCAGCCCTCGGCTCATCCACAGAGACCACGGGGAAGGGAATGCAATTAGACATATCCCTTACAAAAGAGGCAAAAGAGAGGCTCTCAGGAGGCGAGAGCTTCCTCTCTGGTGAAGGCGTGGGGTCCGAGGGAAGACCCACAGACTCCTCTGAGGAGAAATATCTGGGGTCCTCCTCTTCCCCCCACGAGGCCTCTTCCTCGGTATCGGACATAAGCTCATGTAGCTGAGTCCTTAACCGGGCCCGGCTCGACGTCGAGGCACCGAGGCCTCGGTGTCGTCGAGCGGTGGACTCCCGCGCCGGCGGGGACGAAGCTCCCTCCATCGACGTCGACGGGGACTCCACCTGCGTGGCGGTCGAGACCGGCGCCGCAAGCGGCGGCGGTGTCGATTGTTGGAATGTATTGTATTTTGCATGCATTGCCTGTCACCTATTATTTCTCTGTGATTACTCTGTGACCTCTGATGTGAATTACTTAGAGAGGTCACACAGCTATGCAACTTCCTGTGGGGGTTAGATACAGCAGATGCAGCACATGCAGCACATGGAGCTCATGATCTCTCCTAACCTGAGAGGATCTATGGTGGTGTGAGCATCCATTACCATCTAAGCACATGGAAGGAGCTGATAATACAAATGTATAGTAATATGTATATATAAGCCTGTCTGATTATAATCAAACTACAAACTGTGAGTAAACAGATGTTTTGTTACTTCAACTTTAAAGTGACTCAGCAGTGAATCATTCAGGGGTGAATGAGAGAGAGATGAAGAAAGAAATTAACATTTCTAAAGCTGAAGCTGTGTGTACTAAAATCTGCTAATTATTTACTACAAATAATCCAACAAAAGGGTTATGGGCCCAGGCCCAGGAATTGAAAAAGAAGAGAAATATTACCAGGCAGAAAAAAAAGGCCACATTTTTTCTCTTAAGTTTTAAAGGAAAGATTCAGTCTGTCTCTCTCTCCCCCCACACAGCAGACAGAAGGCTAAGAAAATGGCTGAGGGAAGAAATTCACCATTTTTCTATTCTCTCAAGGTGCCTAGATTAACTGAGTTTAATTATCAGCAGTGGGAACTAAGATTCATATGTCTCCTTCGAGCAAAAGGATTAAATATATGCTTAGACCAAGACAGAACAGCTGAAAATATGGCTGAATGGGACAATGCAAACTATTATGTGAAGTGCATGCTTTTGGAAGCTCTCTCAGAGAAACAAGCCATATTAGTGGAGGGAAAAGATACACCAAAGGACATTTTATATAAACTGAGAACTATGTATGCAACTACATATGCAAAGCAGCAACCAATTTGGCTGGCAGAGTTGAATGAAACCAAATTAAGGGATAAAAGTAAATGTAATGATCACATTATGCATCTTATGTCTTCATTTCAAAAGCTAGAACTTTCTGGAATTCCCATGTGTGATGCATTGAAAAGAGCATTTCTTTTTACCTCACTATCAAAGAAGTTTGATGTTTTTAGGTCTGTAAATGAGGCCATTGACGGGCAATCTTTTGAACAGGCAACATCAAAACTAAGGCAGGAATGCATAATAAATGATTCTGAGGAGATGTGTTCTCAAAGCAAGTCAGAGAGAAATGAAACAAATTTCTTGGCAAAGAACAGAGGAAGGCGGAGCTATGGGAAAACTCCACCCAAGGGCAAGCTGATTTGCTACTCATGTGGAAAGGAGGGACATGTATCTAAATGGTGTAAGGAAACACAAAACACTCCCTCTAGCTCACCTAAGCCAATGGAACTAAAGAATTTTCAAACCAGGAAATGTATGAAGGACAAAGATAAACACAAGGGCTTTCTAATGGCAGAAAAATCTTTGACTATGGTAAATAATAATTCAAATGAAAGTACTTGGATTTTGGATTCAGGGAGCACATGCCATTTAACCAATTGTAAAGATTTCTTTCAGGAAATGTGTCCAGAGGAAGGTATTCTTAAAACTGCAAACGCAGGGACTGCTAAGATCCAAGCAAAAGGTATTGGATTCTTAAAATGCAAAGTGTCTAATGAAGTTAAAGAAATTCCTGTAAGTGATGTCTTGTATATTCCCCAAGCAGTTTGCAATATGCTTAGTGTATCTACATTAGATAAGAAGGGATTTGTGATTCATTTTGAAAACAGTAAGTGCACAATCTCTAAAAATGATGAAGTGTATGCTGAAGCTTTTATGCATAATGATGTTTATAAGCTGAACATTTCAGGTGAAGCCTCACATATGGCGCAAGTAAGGAAGAATGATGGTAAATGTAGTCTGGAAATCTGGCACCGCCGCCTGGGACATCGTGATTCTAAGGTGATCCAGGATCTTTACAGTAAGCAACTGGCCACCGGCATTCAGATAAGTGCAGATGCTGGTAAAATGGAGAAATGCATAGACTGTGTTACTCAAAAAGGTGTGAGACCCTCATTTCCTGCATACACAGGAAATAGGAGTAATAAAGTGCTGGACTTAATACACAGTGACTTATGTGGACCGTTTAATATCCCATCATTGGGAAATAACAGATTTGTGCTAATATTCTTGGATGATTTCTCTAGATATTGTGTGGCCTATTTGCTGAAAGAAAAAAGTCAAGTCACAGACATGCTGAAGAAATACGTAGCCATGGTGAGCAATAAATTTGAAAGAAAACCAAAGGTTCTTCAGACCGACAATGGTGGTGAGTTCACTTCACAAAGCATGCGCACATTTCTAGAACAAGAAGGCATTCAGCATATCACAACAGTAGCTTATACACCAGAGCAAAATTCTGTTGCAGAGAGAAAATTTAGGTCACTTGTGGAAATGACCAGATGTATGCTGTCAGATAGCAATCTCCCTAAAAGACTATGGGGGGAAGCCATTCTCACAGCAGTGTACCTACAAAACAGAATGCCAACTAAAGGCGCTGAGCGCACACCACATGAGACATGGCATGGTAGGAAGCCAAACCTGTCACACATAAGAACATTTGGAAGTACAGCATATGCTCATGTACCAAAGCAAAGAAGGCATAAGCTGGATTCCACAACAGAAAGGGGCATTTTAGTTGGCTATGCTCCAGGACACAAAGGATATAGAATTTTGAATCTGAAAACTGGCATTGTTGGCATAAGACATGTTACATATTTTGATGAAAACAAAAGGGTTGATAAAGGCTGGATTATCCCAGATGAGCCTTATCATCCAGAATATGAAACTAGAACCATAATAGACATGCCAGTGTATATAAATGCCATAC